>NC_053116.1:41376094-41618594 GCF_010015445.1 Perca fluviatilis
TTTGACTGGGGTTGTGTTATGCATCCACTAGATGGAGCTGTGCTAAAGGGAATGTCAACAAAACCGTCAGATAAAGTCAAACTTTATGAAGCGTTCTGACAACAACTCCGATCACTCCCTCCTTATAGCATTTAAATCTAAGTGGTCCGAGAAAAATGGCGATCGTCTCAACGTGGTCCCTGACATGTTGTCATCAGCTTGTCCTCTTCCATTGGCCATATCAGAGGCAAACCTGAACGGGTTGGCTAATATGAGCTACCAATCGAAAGCTTAGAAGCTAAGGAATACGATGACGCCCACATCGATCATGTAGCGAGCTGGGCAGAGAAGCTAGCGGCGATGACAAGTGCGGAAATGGAAAACGCGTTTTTCCGTTGTGATTCGGCCAGAAACTTCAACATTGTGAGGCGAACAGATCGTTTTGTAATATAAAGCTTGGATATTACATTTCCTTGGACTCTTGTGGATTTATGAAAATCAAGTTTTGGCCAAAATACCACTTTGTTGCTGAAAGGACAACGAAATCAGGTATGGATGCACTCTCGACAGCTGGGCAGATTATGGCTGAATTGTTTTATTGTAAATTGTTTACTTTGTAACAGTTGTGTAACTGCTATAAATCATCGTATGCTTTGTAGGTGGGCTTAAATTAATCATTAGAGGCTAAGCTTTCAATTGATGTGTCGCATGGCTGTATATTTTGAATATTTAATGCTTTAAAGTTATAAAAACGCGAATGAGTGGAATTTTTATCGAGGTTACAGCGACGCAGTGTCCCGTCAACGGGGCAGTGATCCGTGAGGTTGATCCATATATATATATATATATATATATATATATATAAGGCGCTCCGGATTATAAGGCGCACTGTCGTTTTTTGAGAAAATTAAAGGCTTTTAAAGGTGCAATATGTAATATTGTGTGTAATACTGGCAGCTAGCGGTTAAAATAGTTACTGCAGTACAAATTCAAAATACTGGAGAGTCGTTTCCCCCGCCCCCTCCTGCCCAGACTCGAAGTTCACGGGAGTTGCCAGGCTGAGACCGCAGCCTTCACAACAATGTTGCTAGACACTTTTCTCACATAGCCAGACATTACTCCACAGCACATGGGGGTAGCTAACGGTAGATGCTGGCTATATTGACAGTCATAAAAGCCCATGCTCACGCGGAGCTCTGTAACCAACTGACAGACACACTTTTTCGGCGTAAAATGCGAATTACAGTGTATGAACCGCTAAAAACACAACAACCTCCCCGTCCTCTCCACACGGCCAGGCAACACTTCCCGCTCCTTAGAATTACAATACGAAACGCTAAAAAAATACCACTACCTTACCGACGGAACACACTTCATTGGCTTAGAATTACGGCAACAATCGCTAAACACACTGCAAACTCACAGTCCTCTCTTTCTGATTTACAGCCCCCCTCTCGTGGCTTAAAATAACTCACTGTTGTCGGCTCTGGAGACTTTACACAATGTTTTTATTTTTTACTCATCTTTATATTTCTTCACTTTTTGTAAAGTGTGAAACAACTTCTTTCCATAATTTTTTCCAGCATTGTCTTCATTCAACCCTCCTGATGTCCTCAGGTCTAATCTGACCCTTTTTTTTTTCATTTTCAACAATTTTCTATATCAGAACATTTGGTTTTATTTCAACCAAATTCTCAAATAATAAATAACGTAGATGGTTCCCTACAACGCTCTTCACAAGTTAATAAATAATAAATGATCAGTTCACTACTTTCATTGAACTTGGGTGTTTTATTAAATTTTATAGCATGCATTATAGATTTTTTAAATGTTGACACAGAAAAAGAAAACATTGCATCGTCGACAGGAAGACAACACAAGGGTTAATTCTTACATTTCTAAATTGAACATCCCATTAAACACACACACACAGAGACAGACAAACACACACACACACACAGAGACAGAGACACACACACACACACACACACACACACACACAGAGACAGAGAGACACACACACACACACAGACAGAGACACACACACACACACACACACACACACACACACAGTTCAAATTTTAGAAAATTCTTCAGATTGTTCACATGCACAGAAATATTTGCAGATACACACACATGCTGTTGAAACATTTTGTATTTTTTATTTTTCAACAAACAAGATGTATTTTCTGATACATCTTCTGAACAAAAATCAGCTCATGTATGGAGTTATATTCCTATCTTTAATCAAGAGCGCATTCTTTCAATTTGAGAGCATTTCTCACTGATATTACGTTCAGATTTTGTAATAATTTCCCTCAAAACCTTGCTCTCACACTCAAATAGTCACTGCTCGCGCTTGGATTTGCTCTGCTTGTGCTCAAAGTTTGTGCTCGCGCTTGGATTTGCTCTGCTTGCACTCAAACTTTCTGCTTGGACTCAGATATGTTGTTGTTTGGACAGATTTCCTGCTCTCAGCTTTGAACCTTCTCCTCGCACTCAGGCTGATTCTGCTCACTTGCAAAGTTCCTGCTCTCGGATTTCTCCTGCGCGCTTGGATTTTTTGTGTGTTATAACCCTATCAGTTTATATATCCCTGCGCCGTTTATAGCTTTATTATAAGTATATGTCAACAATGTGCACAGAATGGTCGACGCACTTTCACCTGCAACCTGTCAGGAAACGGGAGAAAGCTTTGAAGTGGGACGTATGAAGTTATGTCCACAACTACGAGGGTGAGTAACATAACTTAAGCACCTAGCTAGCTAGCTAGCATATGGCGCTAGCATATAGCCTAGCTTGATGTCCAGAAACAAATATATGTTCTTTATTGTATAGCTAGCTAGATTGCGACGATATATGACCACAGTGTTTTTTGTATATGTGATGACCCTACTTTGTATTTTTTCCTCGTTTGGTTAACCATGTTCCTGGGATTTGGCTAATTTCATGTTAGAGCCAGTAGTAAAACCTAAACTGTAATATAACTGAAAGAACACAAGAAACTGGATTGTTTGTGTCAGTTTTTGCATCACTGTTGTGTGTTGTTCATCAGAATTTAGTCTTCATTCCTTCATATAACATTAGTTTGAAAATAGATTCATAGCAATCTGTATAAAACGTAATGTTAAGTTCAATTTTATCACTATAATAAAAACAGATCTAGAAATGATATGGTTTCTTATTTGCTCCTTAAATAGCAGTTATTTGTTTAATTAATACAAAGCAAACTGAACTGAAAAAACAAGTATTTTGTTTTACTTTCTTTTCATCCAGGTGGGGCTGAGGGGTTTGACCCCTGTTGATCTGTGTGTGTCATATCACCAACCCATGATAGCTAGAATTCACCCTGCTACTCCAGATCTACCTACTGTATGTCTGGCTACAGACTACAACCATCTGCTCCAGATCTACCTACTGTATGGCTGGCTACAGACTACAACCATCTGCTCCAGATCTACCTACTGTACGACTGGCTACAGACTACAACCATCTGCTCCAGATCTACCTACTGTACGACTGGCTACAGACTACAACCATCTGCTCCAGATCTACCTACTGTATGACTGGCTACAGACTACAACCATCTGCTCCAGATCTACCTGCTGTATGGCTGGCTACAGACTACAACCATCTGCTCCAGATCTACCTACTGTATGACTGGCTACAGACTACAACCATCTGCAAGTTTTGTTTGTAGTGAACATCATCAACAGCTGCACTTAAAGTCTCCTGGGTTCATATGGGACTTGGTTGTTCTCCATACTGCATCAAACACTATTATTTTTTTGTGTTATATTAGTACAGATAACAGTAAGTATCATTACTTGATCACAGTATATATTATTCTGGTGTACACTGTTGATTTGACTCCATGCTATTGACTATACTTTAGCTTGCCACCTCAAAACTTTACCTTAATTGCTCTTGTATAGTTAATTTACCTATTTAATTGAATTATTCTTAATTTGTGTTGCCATACCTGAATCATCCCTCTTGTGAACACTAGGCCTATCTTATCTTTATTCATAACCCTGCTCACAAACTCACCTGAACCTGGGTCATCTGTTTGCCAATATCAATGTTCCTGCTACAGTAAATCCTATAGGCACATTGTACTGCTTCACCGTAGTATGAACCATACACTTTTAAGGTTTCGTGTCAAATATTGTGCAATTTGTTATGAATTACTCATTGTTTTGACATGGTAAATTAAAGCTATTTACCAAGTGTCAGCTCTGGTAAATTTGATTGTACTGTTTTTTTTTTTTATAAATGTTATGGAACATGAAAAAACTATTTGCCTTGATCAGGGTTTTAATTTGTTGCAAATGTGAACATGGTTTTAATAATCTGTATCTTATTGCTCTGAAAAACTACAATGATTTAAGAAATAGCAGTGATACTTATCAACATTTATTGAATTGATTGAATATATGGGCAGACATTACAGGCACCTATTCATGTCAACAGAGAAAACAATAATTTGTTGTCTCTTTTATCACTTTGATTATACGCTGATGGTGCAGAATAAAGGGAAGTCCTTGTAGATCTCTGGCACTTTGAGGACAGACCGATCCAGGAACTCTCCACTGTTGTCTTTGTATAGTATGCTCCTATTAAAGACAGATTCATAGACATCAACACGTAATATATTAGGTGTACGCAGCTTGCTTTAACATCATTACCATCTTACCTTACCTTCTCTGATTTGGTTTTGTGGACATCAGTAATTTTCTCTCCCAGGCCTGGTTGTGCACCCTGTGAATTTAAGCAAGAAACATAAGTGTATGTAACATGATTTTACTATTATATTATTATTATTTTTACAATTGCATTATTATCAGACTTGCCAACCTTCTTGGTTTGTGCTACTGCTGCCTGTCCTCTGCACACAGGTGAGTGATGTGCTGACTGGCACAGGTCCATGCACATAGTGCAGCTGTGATGCAGCTCAACGGGTACTTCAGTCACACCTGGAAGAAGAGAAACAAACCAACAAAATACTTGTTCTTTCTGCTCAGTTTGCTTTGTATTAATTAAAAAATTACATTTAAGTTGCCAAATAAAGCATATCATCTCTAGATCTGTTTTATTTGTGGTGAAATTGTACCTAATAGACTGGGTCCGTATACTTTTTCGTTCATTTGATTTTCATTTTATAAACAGGTATTAAAAAACAAATGGTTATTTGATTTTCGTTTTAAATCATGGGGATCAGACCTCCGGTGCTGGGTCTAATATTCTAATATTAGCTGCGCAGCTAGCTAGCAGCTAGCTACCAGCCCTGTGAGCTTGGTCCCCGCGGTTCGCTCCCCGGTGCTGACTACTCTGGTCCGTCTGCAGAGCTGCGTTACCCGCTCTAGCTGACCTGGGAATCTACCGCGCTCGTGATTTATTCATATTTTATTTACTTTGCAGTGATATGCTATGCACTGATGTCAGGCAGGCTTGCTGCTGCTTTTAGTCTGAGCCTGTGAGATAACTAAACTTCCTTTGAATATAACGTGCATATAAATAGACGGAATAAATAAAAGTCCCCGGAAATAAATATAAGTAAAACATATGTATTTAGGCTATTGAACTATAATGACTAATGCCTATATATGTATTGCCTCATTTATGTATTTCATGTTCCATTTCATAGCCATATTTATTATGTAAAGGGGGCAAAAATGGATCAGTCGCTCAGGAAGTTATAGACTACAGTTTCCCTCAGCAGCCGGGACATTCTAACGCTTAACGTGAAAAAGCTTAATGTACCTAAACAATTATCAATCAGATATCAATCAGTTATCAGTCACATAACGTCCATAATAATTGGACTTTGGGTTAGATTTTTTTGACAGTTTTCAGTGGTTATGAGGAGCAATATGAGAGAGAAATTTGGTAATCATTGATCATTGTTTAGGTACATTAAACCACCTCTATTTGTTTCTGGACATCAAGCTAGGCCATATGCTAGCTAGCTAGCTAGGTGCTTAAATTATGTTACTCACCCTCGTAGTTGTGGACATAACTTCATACGTCCCACTTCAAAGCTTCTCTCCGTTTCCGACGGGTGCAGGTGAGAGTACGTCGACCATTCTGTGCACATTGTTGACATATACTTATAATAAAGCTATAAACGGCGCGGGGATATATAAACTTGGTTACAGTCAGGTTACAGAGCAGCCGCCCTCAACAGACGTTCTAAAGTAAAGTGAACGCACCCTCAACAGGGTTGGGATCATTTCATTGGTCAACACTACAGCTGGCATTCTATTGGTTGTTGACTTTTGATAGGGTTATAACACACAAAACATCCAAGCGCGCAGGAGAAATCCGAGAGCAGGAACTTTGCAAGTGAGCAGAATCAGCCTGAGTGCGAGGAGAAGGTTCAAAGCTGAGAGCAGGAAATCTGTCCAAACAACAACATATCTGAGTCCAAGCAGAAAGTTTGAGTGCAAGCCCAAAAAAAAAAACAAAAAAAAAAAAAAAAAAAAAAAAAAAAAAAAAAAAAAAAAAACAAAACACAAACCTTTGAAGCACAAGCAGAGAAAATCCAAGCGCGAGCAGTGACTATTTGAGTGTGAGAGCAAGGTTTTGAGGGAAATTATTACAAAATCTGAACGTAATATCAGTGAGAAATGCTCTCAAATTGAAAGAATGCGCTCTTGATTAAAGATAGGAATATAACTCCATATAAGTGCTACTGCAGTTTAGTTTTCTGAGCCTTTACAGATTACAAATTCCCACACATTTTGCATGACATTATGTGATAGGGTAAAAATTAATAACAGATTAACATGAAACTTTCCCAGCTAATTACTTACTTAAGACATATTTTTTCTACAATATATCATATCCCAGTTTGCTTAAATTTTAGATACAGTGTTGTTTTAATGGTGAAATGTTTACTAATGTAAATTCACAAGTCGATCTGGGTGTCTCCGTGGCTTGCAGTAAGAAGATCGGACACAGTCGCGTGAACAACGGATGATATTCCGCAATTGACAACGGCTAGTGTTTGCATGAATGTCTGTCGGGACCAGAATTAATGCTCAGCAACTGGTTTCTATCGTCAAGTTTCACAAGACACCGACAAATGAATGAAAAATAGTTTATTTCCTGGTTAGTCGGGAATGGGTCCTGAAAGGCCACGCCCACACCACATCTGCATCTATCACCAGTTAATTCAAAAACCAGTTAAACCAAAACACCGGGTGTATGGGAGAGGAGAGAGCGTCCGCCCCAGGTGTCGGAGGATGACGGCGACGCAGCCTGCGACAAAGCTTGTATCCCTATGGACCACGACTACGCTTCGGCTCCAGATCCTGCAGTTGTTGATTTAGCCCTTGATGACAACACGTCTCTCAGAGATGAGATTCTCAAGCTGAGGGAACACGTCGAGAAGCTGACAATGAATCAGCGCTTTGGAATTCATCGTTTTGCTGCCTCAGACAAGGACATACGTTTTTTCACAAGGTAAGATTGTTCCGTAGTACTTTTGCAACAACAGATATAGGTGTGTGTGTGTGTGTGTGTGTGTGTGTGTGTGTGTGTGTGTGTGTGTGTGTGTGTGTGTGTGTGTGTGTGTGTGTGAGATATGAAGGCTAACAGAGTTGTATATTTGAAATACTTCCTAGTAGTTTCATAGTATACACTGATACAAGATTTAAATGCTAATATCTGAATTGTTTATTTTTAGATTTGCATCCTATGACGTGCTGATGAGATTCTGGGCCTTAATAGAGCCATCACTGCCATATATGGTCAGTGTGACACACGCACAGAGAGGCACCTTTACAGAGCCAAGTTCCACTGTAGTAAGTAGTTATTTACATGGGCCATACAATACAACTTAAAAGGGATAGTTCACTTCAAAATGAAAATTGTCATCATATACTCACCCTCAAGTTGTTTCAAACCTGTATGAATTTCTTTCTTCTGCTGAACACGAAGGAAGATATTTTGAAGAAATAAATAAATTCAGTGAGTATATGATTTTCATTTTGAAGTGAACTATCCCTTTAACAAAGATCAGGGCTAATAGAGGTTGAGAGAAACATCATGTAAATTGTGTTTCTTTTTAACAGACTCGTTCCCTGCAGCCCATTAATGAGATGTTCATGTTTCTCAACTACCTGGCACTGGGTTCAAAACAGCGTGACCTTGCTGACCGGTATGGAGTCCACCAGTCCACAGTCAGTCGGATCATTACAACGTGGAGCAACTTTCTGTACACTGTGCTAGGGTCTGTGAGGATCTGGATACCAGAGGAGAAAATAAGGGCACATCTGCCAGCTGAGTTTAAGGACTATGCAGACACTACAGTCATCCTGGACTGCACAGAGCTGAGGTGCCAGTGCCCTTCATCACTTCTTCTCCAAAGTGAAATGTTCTCAGCATACAAGTCCCACTGTACTCTCAAAGGGCTGCTTGGAGTGGCTCCTCATGGGGCAGTCACATTTATCTCTCCACTGTATGCTGGTTCTATCAGTGACAAGCAGATCATGCGAGAGTCTGGAATTCTCTCCCTTTTGAGACCTGGGATGGCCATCATGGTCGACCGAGGTTTTCTTGTTGATGACCTTGTGCCTTGCAAGATTTATAGGCCAGCATTTCTCTCTGGAAGATCCCAGATGTCTGCCTGTGAGGTCAGGGAGACCCAAGCAATTGCACGCCTCAGAGTGCATGTTGAGCGCCTCATACGGCGTGTTAAGGAACACAAGTTCTTTGACACAGAGATTCCACTTCGGCTTTTTGGCAACATTAATCAGCTGTATACTGTTGCATGTCTTCTGACAAACTATGAAAACGGGCCTCTCGTAAAGGCTTGGGCAAAGAAGCCAGAGTAGCAGTAGTAGAAAACTTTCTTTAAATGTACATTTGTAAATTACTTTGTATAAATTGATTTTTATAGTTCCTCATGCACTGCTGCACATACTCTTTGAATAAAGAACTGGATTATTTGCATGTTATATGTACTTTACCTCACCAGTGCTTTTAAGCCATCTGTAATAAAAGAATACTTTCATGCACAGTGAATTATATTTACTGAATAATAACCTTTATTTAGGGCTCCCAAATTACAAACAGTTATTAAATATTTTTAGGTAATAAATTATTACCTAAAAAAAAATGAATAGGAAGAACAAGTGACATATAATTTAATAATAATTATTACATTAGTATGCAAATACAACAAGAAACATAGTAATACAATTAAGAATAAAACAAATATAAACTTGAATCAAATATGTACAAATATTTTGAAATGGATTGAACAGATAAGACCTGCTAGATTAGAACTGCCAGCATTCTGTAAAGAAGCGTGACAGGCTATCAGAATCTAATTATTTAGGGAAGCATAGAGGTAACAATAAAAAAAGAAATAATCAATTTTTACTTTCAGTGATTTGGTGATTTCATTGTCTCTTGGAATCCTCTGAATAAACATGTCTTCCTGTGTGTAGACAACAAAGTCGCACCAGTCCAAACCAGAAATCAACAACTGGCCCTGGATCTGCCAAAAGTAGGAATGAGATTTCCTTAATGTGTGTGTGCCCTCACTGATCTTAATATATGGGCAGTCAACATAGCTTGCTACATTGGGGCATTTAATTTCAACAAGGCCAAACACTGTCTGCCCCTTTGGATCGTACACAATGCCATCAGGTGATGACCCCATCCAGGGTGCGTCAGGGTGGATAAGGAAGCCACAGGGATAGTGGTTAACCTCCCTTACTCTGCAGTACTCCTACTGCAGCAGGTTCCATGTCAAGCCCCCTCCTCATGTCTGCAGTCTGATGGCTAGGTCTCAGAAGTCTTTTGGCAAGATTTTCAGCAGAGCTCTGTGCCCTGGTGTGACATACCTCTCTGAACTTAGAGGAGGTGATGCGGGGCCGCCTTAGTTGGTGCCACTCAATGCAGGAACTCTGCTCTTTTGTGCTGTTGGCAATTTTGTGTGCGGTTTCTAATGTTGTTGCCAGGGACATCATGTGGTGCTGCTGATGTTCAGTGCAGACAAAAGAGCAGGTAGAGGGTCCCAGCCTGTAACCCTGAAGTGGCAGCTGTGGGGGAGAAGGAGCATCTGTGTGGGGACAGGTTTTTGGAACTCTTTTTGCTGGCATATGATAGGATAACACACTTCCTTCTTGCACTTTTCCAAATGCAGAGTCAACCAGAGGAACATTAATGTCCATAGCCATAGTTGTTATCAGTGGAGCTACATCACTTGGAACATCATGGTAGACTTCATCCACCCTGAGTGTGGAAAGTTCAGGCAGAGCTGAACTGACGCCCTTATACAAGTTGCTCCTATGAAAAAGACAAAATAATGTTTTTTTTATTTTTTTTTAAAATGAGCCATAAAGTAAGTAACATATAAGTTGAACGAACAAAATAACAAAAAAAAAATGCTGACTGCCAAAATTTGGACTTTCTTGCTTAAACAACTGACATTATAAATACTAACTTTGGATGTTAAAATACAATGTATCATATGATGAGATTACTACTTTATCTGAGGCCTCACTGATTACTACAGAAAATGTCTTTAATGACAATAACAATACTAACCTGATCCCTTCCGTCAGTTTTCTTTCCTTGGGTCTGGCTGTAAGAATCACCATGTCATTAACCAGACCAGGTTTAACACCCTGCATTTGAAAAAAAAAAAAAAGTTATCAATAAAAACAAACATCCATAAATAGAATCAAAGTACCCTATTAGAAACATTAGTTACCATGGATCTTGGCTTATGCCACTGTTGTTCAGTCTCTGTGCAGCTGTGTGTTGGGGGAACAGAGGTGATGCTTAGCTGGCAATAATGTGCAGTCTGGTACAACAGTGCTGCCACATGATTACACAAAGCTGTACCCGCCACACAGGTACACTGGCAGCTTTGTAGCTGCACAGGACGGGCATCCTCAAGCACAATCTGAAAATACACAAATCTGTTATAACAGAATAAAAGTGAAGTTTTTTAAAAGGAGAATACATGAGTACATGAGTACAGTGAGAATGTTTGACAAAACAAGCAAATATGAACCATCGACATATAAAGATGACGTGGAAAAAAAAAACTACTAAACAATTAGTATGAGCTAAAATTGTAGCCACAATATTATTATTTATCTCACTTTACTCATCCTCAACAGTAGACACAGAACGGGTGTCAATGCAGTGACAAAACAGAACTCAGTTTCTGTGAATCCCAGTGATTAGCGTACATATTTAAATATCGATAAATATTACAACACACCAGTAATATTTATGGTATGGTAAATGAAATATGTCTTTAAAATAACCTTTAGCAGGATTAGATGCAATGATTCACAGAAACTTTGATCTGCCGAACGTAACCTGTCTCATGAACCATGAACCAGTCTGCGCTGAACCCGCAGGATAACTTTCTCTTACGCTTAAGCTGTGAGGCTTTTGGCTTTTCCTCATTGATCTGTAGCACTCATCCCTAATGGTTACCTCTCCTGTCCTTGAATCCTTGTTTGAAACTGACATTGACAAAGGCGTTAGGAAAATTGGATGTGATTGACACATACTAGTAGACAGACCGACACATAGCCTACGTTGCACCTGCTGCGCTAGCACTAGATAGCATGCATGCTATGGGCATGTAAACACAAATACGTCCAGATCTTACCTTCAAAATTGTGGATGTAGCTCGAAACATACAACTTGAAGCCCTCTCCTTCTTGGTTGTCGATGTATGACATCATTTTTGTATAATTCGACTCACGTCGTTGACCGTAACCCTAGGGACATCTTGAAGCGACCGAGTGAAAAACGGCATTGTTGTTATTGACGCTACGTGCGCGCCGTCGACGCCGGATGTAACCTAGCTGGCTGACTTGGAATGCGGAAGAGAGTGTGCATATAGCCTATTTCTTTGGAAAAATTCAGCTCCCCACTCTGACTCCCACTCTAACTCTCAACATTCCGGCCCCATACACACACATTGGAAAATCTGAAACGGTCTGAAAAGACGACGATACGTAAACTGTGATTTCGTAGAAACGGTGATTGGTATCCAAATGCCCATTCAGCCCAAAAAAGGCCAAAGTCTTGTCTTCGGTTTAAACTTTTAATTTCTTTTCTACATTAAAGTATGGCGATACAGCATGGCTCCAAAGGGGAGTTGTTTTGAGCGATGCTAAGCGATTTCCCGACGATTTCCCATTAAAGTCTATGGGAAATTTTGCGCGTTTTTTTGCCGATTTCGTGAAAACCGTGCGGCAAATCTCTTAGAAAACACATAGCACACCATTCCCGAGCGATACCCACGTGATGATGTCATTTGTGTGCGCGTGTTCTGCTTCAATTACTGTATGTTCAACAGAGATAACTGCAGAGGTAAAAGTAAGTGTGCACCTCAACATTCTCAGTTTCATCCGTGCTGTTTTGCAGCAGGCCAAGCTGCCACAACTGCTGAGGGGTCATGTTTCCCTCTGTGCGAAGTGGGTGATGGTTCCAGCCCTCAGTGAAGGTGTGAAGGTCTCTGCGGAGACGTGGTAGGAAAACAAAATGCACCATAAAGATGTGAAGTGTGTTTGAGATATCCAGTAGTCCCTCTTCTTCGAGACTATGCAGGACATCATAATATGTGCAAGTTACTGCAGTCCACACGTCACGCCAGAGACGTTCGATTCTGTAACGGAAAAATGGTAGTCGTTAAAACGAACAGTATGTCACCTTTTGAGTTAGAGACAATATAACGGGCCACTAAGATGTATCATAATAGTCACACATTCCATTTAAGAGGATAATAAATGCAAAATTGTTGATTAATAGAATATACAACTGCAAAAAATACACAGAAAAAAGTATTGAGTGAATGCTGACTCAAGGTTATTGTTACCTTGTTAAACATTTGATTACATTAAGGCTACCTCTGGTTGTGGACACTTTTTCCAGAAATAAAACTTGCCCGGTCAGTTCCTCGCACAGTAAACATATACACTCCTTGATCAGCTCTGACCCTGTTACATAGTTATATAACAGTTATTATTAAAGTTATATAGCACTGTGCAACACCAGGATGAATTGCATGTGATGCATATCAGACTGCATGACCTCTTGTACATACCTTGAGGGCAATCCATTTCTCTCACAAGAGGTCAGGAAAAAGGTGAAACCAGTAGATGCCTTATTGTTGTTAGCAGGTTCCAGGTCTGGACACAAATATAAGCACCCCTTAAATATAGGACATTTTTAGCCTTGTATTAACCCTGTGTGCAATTTCATAGTGTTATATGCCAGTTAATATGTGGGAAATAATCTAAAAATCAATGTGATAATACATTATTTTTATCTGAATACCTTTCTGGAGAAGCCGTCAATGCCCCCCAAAATGACTATGTTATACCTGTTCAGGACAAAGTAGAATTAAGTGTATGCATTTTACAGATGCTATATTTTTTTTACAACTACATTTGAAAACAAGTTACCTTATGAGTTTGTGGTTGGTATCCACATGCACAAGTGAAAGGGTTCCCCTTACAGAGTAGCTTCTTTAGACAACACAGCCTACCTGTGTTAAACGAGCAAAAATCCCCGCTGCATCTACCCTGTGCATAGCTGCCTTCATTCTGCTCCACTGAACCCTGTGGCCTAATGACCTCAGTGTTTCCCATGACTAACCTGTAGACACTATGTGGCATCTGAGCTTTGATTTCAGACACTAAAGTGTTAAGCTCCTGGTCTGACATTGTACTGTACGACCCTGACACAGAAATTCCAAATTCCGCCATTCGACGGTATACTGTCACGTTACTGACTCCCAGCAGTTTTGCTATGCATGGTATGGGCAGCTGGGTGTCTATCAA
The DNA here is from genome assembly GCF_010015445.1 of Perca fluviatilis. Taxonomy (NCBI): domain Eukaryota; kingdom Metazoa; phylum Chordata; class Actinopteri; order Perciformes; family Percidae; genus Perca; species Perca fluviatilis. Next base: position 41,389,903 of record NC_053116.1, read on the forward strand.
GTCCTGTAACTTGTCCTGTTGAATGATGACTTTGGGTCGCCCCCTTGCCCCTTGCACTGTCTATACATCAACATGTGTAATATCTTGATCATTTTCCACCTGACTTTTAACCAGGTTGCACAGTTCTCTTAGAGCATTAACTATATTTCCTGGCAACTCCATTTGCTCTTCCAATGCATCAATAAGTAGGCATTCATGGGTGCACATGAAAATAATATAATCAAGGTCCAAGTCAGGATGGCTGACCACGTATTGCACCTTGTTTTGCAACCTCTCCAAGATGTGACGTCTAAGCAGGTTCTGTAGGAAAATACATTTCATGTTACACAATTTATCTTAAAAAGAATCATTGTGGATTTCTCTAAAGCAAACGTAGTGAGGTCAACATGCAATCTTTAATAAAAAATGACTTGAAGCTATGATCATGTATGAAATTGTCAATACCACTTTCTGATATGGCAGGTGGAGGTGTTTAAAAACATTAATCAATGGCTTAATTAATGGTATGAAAATAATGAATAAGCATAAGGTTGCCAGGTTGTAAAAAAAATTTCTATAACACGATAAGTCATTAATAAAGGATATCATGTTTTACATTGTCTGATAAGTCATTATGTCTGCCGTTATTACTAAGTCATTAATAAAGGGTTAGAGTTTCACATTTTATAACTGATCAGGTCTGCAGTTTTTCATTAATAAAAATAATAAAAGTCTGCAGTTAGACATGTTAATAAATTGGATTTTTCAGATATGGCAAAAAGTGGGGAAAAGTGGAGCATATCCTGTCCTCCATTGCAGGCAACGAAAGTCTTGTGAAAGCCTATCGCTACATTTGTAGCTATATATAGTCTATGATTGCTAAGCAGTTAGGCTACTTAAAGTGCCCATATTATGAAAAAAACACTTTTTCTGGGATTTGGGGTGTTCTTTTTAGGCCTGGCAAACTCGATTCCTTTTTAGGATTCAGGTTATTCTGAGTCACTCACTAAACTGATCCGGGTTGTGCGAGTCACTTGAATCACTTGAGTCAGTATTGTATGCTACGTCCAAGGCGAGCTTTTGATTTGGATAAAATGCCATGTTTTCATTTAGAATCTTTTAATTTTATTTAAAAAAAATATCCATAAATATAAATGGTCTGAAAGAAAACCGAATATTAATTTAAAAATGACATGGAAATATATTTTTTAACTTTAATATGAACATTTACAATGACTTAAACTCTCTTTAATGTAAATTCCATGCGCCCCTTTTTCATGGATGCACTGTATGCATTTAATGTTTTCAATGTGTGCATCTGTATTTGAATAATAAAGTTTTGTGAAGTAAAAAAAAAACATGAGTTGTTGGCGAGGCAACCTTACAAATGACTGTCTGCTCGACCTAATTGCATTTTAATATACTACATTTATACACTAAACCTACAATAGTCCTAGCTAGGTTACGTGCAGAACATTGTATGTTGTTTCAAAAGTGAAAGAATGGCTTTTGTTGTGGATTTGCTTTACCCTGAGCTCGAGGAGAAGCTGCACTCGCTCCTCATGCTCGCTCGTCTGAATCAGATCCACTCATGACAACGTAGCCGGCTGATTCAGTTGATTCGCGGGATTTACTGACTCCGCGGGCACTCACGAGTCATCAAACTCATGAATCACCAACAACTCACGAGTCATCGAGGGCTCGTGAGTTCCGAAAGTGAATCCCACGGTCTCGCGAGCTCCCGGCTCTGAGTCTGCGGGTCGGGACTGTCTCTCTGCTCACTCAGGCGCTTGAGTTGACTTGTGGAGTTGCTGTTAACTACGAAATTGTAAGTTATAAAGCTTTTTGCAGCTAAGATGGCTAGGAATAGTAGTAGCTAATGTTGCAAGAGGTTTGTGTGTGCCGCTGTTATCATGTTAGATTGAATTGTAGTAGGACTCAACTGAACCGGGTTAATGATGCTAGAGACTCGTGATATGTGAGTCAATTTAAAGACTCGGGTTAAAGAACGCTAGCATGCTACGTCGTTCTCAATAGCAAAGCACTGCTACAACCACGCCCGCCGATAGGGGGGGACAAACGGGTCTGTTGTCCCGGGCCCACAGTAGGGGGGGGCAGAACTGGGGGCCCAGAACTGGGCCCTCATTAAATTATGGAATAATTGAAAAAAAATTTAAATAGGCCTATTTGTGGAAAAAAATATGTAATATTTGAGTTACATAAAAGCTTTTTATTTGTTTTCTTCCTAATTGTCCTTGAAATGGTGGTCAAGAAACCCCCCACCCCCAACACAAAAATGGTTTGGCCACTTATCAAAAGTTGATGTTGTTTTCAGTAGATTTGAAGTTCTGTATGCTCAAAATGTCCGGTCAGCACAAGTCCGGTGCTCAGAAAAGGAAGGAAAAGAGAAAAGAAAAATAGAGGCCTTGGAGATTTTCTAAACAAATATTTTAAAAAAAAGGTGGTGACGGTGAAGCTGGAACTGTCAACGTAGAGCAAGGTAAGAAACAAGCGCAGCCGGAACGTTTGGGAGCCATGTAACGTAGCTAAGCTAACAGGCCAGCTCTCATGTTAACGTCCATTAGCTCGTGCAAAAGGCCTGACACAACACGTTCTCTTTTACAGAAAGAGTTGAGTTTGGTAGCTCCGTCCAGAGATGATGAGACAGAGAGGAGAGAGATCCAGCTGCTGTCAGGGGACAGAGAGAGTGATGCGGGGAGGGGCCCGCTGCCTCGCAACGGAGGGACAGAGTCAGGCTACCGGTGAGAGAGAGAGAGAGAGAGAGAGAGAGAGAGAGAAAAGAGAGAGAGAGAGAGAGAGATGCGCTGCCCAGTCGGAGAGTCTGAGCAGGATGGATCAGAGACTGATCACATTAATTTCAGTGAGAGATGTGAGGGAGGAAGAGCGCAGATTAGAGGAAGATCAGAGGAGAGGAAGAGCATAGGAGAGGAAGAGCATAGGAGAGGAGGCAGGAGAGGAAGAGGAGAGGAGAAGGACCAGGAAAAAAAAAAAAAAGAAAAAAAAAAAAAAAAAAAAAAAAAAAAAAAAAAAAAAAAAAAATTGGAAAAAAAAAAAAAAAAAAAAAAAAAAAAAAAAAAAAAAAAAAAAAAAAAAAAAAAAAAAAAGAAAAAAAAAAAAAAAAAAAAAAAGAAAATAGAAAAAAACGGGGGCCATCTAAGCTTATCTCGTCCCGGGCCCAGGCAAGACTGTCAGCTGGCCTGGCTACAACACACACGAGTTCACCATAATCTACAAAAGAACTACTTCCATGTGCTCCCTCATTTAGAAGTCTCCCAGCTGATCCTGCCTTGTAACTGACCAAAGTTGGAGAAACAGGCTTTCTTTTACTGTCTCTAGAGTTAGCTAGCTGACATGCTCTACATCTGAGCTACTGAGCATGTGCGAGTGCAATCAAAGATAGTACAGAAGAAGAAGATGAAAAGAGGTCTCACTCTGTAGCTAAAACAGAAACCAGGTGAAAAGAGGATCTGCAGCAGTGAGAGAGAGCTGTGCAGTACAACAAAAAATATGGTGTTTTTTGAAAATTAAACCATGTAAACCTATTCTGGTACAACCTTAAAATACAGTTATGAACCTGAAAATGAGCATAATATGGGCGCTTTAAGCCGTAGGGACAATAACGTTAATAAGTTACATTGCAACATCGTGTGTGTCAACAGAGCTCAACAGTGACCGAGGTTTAAGAACCAAGCCAGCCAGCTACGACAATCGTCGAGCATAACACATTTGATTCGACGCAAAAAAAAATTTTGAAAACGGCAAAAAAAAAGGAAAGGTACAACAACAGACAGTGTACAGAAACTATCAGAGACTTCAACGGTAGAAGCTGGCTCTTGCCGTTTGCGGTTTCGATAAACATTTCTAAGGATTCTAACCGTAGAGACGGAACGGACTATTTCCCTTAGCAGAAATAATACTATCGTTTTTAAGTTAATAAAATCCCTTTTAAATCAGTGTTTTGTGACAAATTATTAATGTATTTGATAAGTTGCCGTGTAATAAGCTGTACCACTTACATGACGATCCATGGTGGCCGGCCGGCAATCTGTTAAAGACTCCCGCTTGCTCCTGTCCTCCTGATTGTCATGATCGAAGGTGACGTCGTTTTGCGTTCTCCATGGCTCTCACCAACTAGGCCGGTGTTTTGTTGGACTTCATTAATGTCTTTCCTGTCATATGCTTTTATGTACATTTATTTATGTAGCTAGCTGTCAAAGTGGAGTATTACAAGTGTATTTGTATAACTCTAATGCTTTCTGATTTAAAAAAAAGAGAATAATATATATATATATGGCCTTTTTATTTCAAAACTCGTAATAAAGCAAAGGAAGTACATATATATAAAAAAAAAGTCTGGAAGGCAGGAGTGGAGGTGCCGTGGAGACAGTACCCACCCAAGAGATGTTCTAAAGTAAAACAAACGCACCCTCAACTGGGCAAGGATCATTTCATTGGTCAACACTACAGCTGGCATTCTATTGGTTGCTGAATTTTGATAGGGTTGTCACACAAACAATCCGAGAGCGCAGGAAAAATCCGAGAGGAGAAGATTTGCAAGCGCGCAGAATCAGCCTGAGTGCAAGGAGAAATATCTGAGCATAAGCAGAGCAAATCCAAGCGCGAGCACAAACTTTGAGCACAAGCAGAGCACAAGCAGAGCAAATCCAAGCGCGAGCAGTGACTATTTGAGTGTGAGAGCAAGGTTTTGAGGGAAATTATTACAAAATCTGAACGTAATATCAGTGAGAAATGCTCTCAAATTGAAAGAATGCTCTCTTGATTAAAGATAGGAATATAACTCCATATAGGAGCGGTTTGTGGTACAATGCCTGCAAATGGTCAAAATCATCCAAAAGATAAATTTTCAATTTCAAAATGCTGACTTCCTGTTGGGTTTAGGAGTTGGCTCCAAGAGGCTTTGTTGTTAAGTCCAGTCATGATATGCCTTCCCAAATTCATGCCTTTAAATCTTGCGTGCAATGTCCAACTGTCACAGAAATACGCCGTGCGAGGGCCCGTCCATCGCTGCTTGCAGCTTTGTTTGTTGTTTTTGTTTGTTTTTACCAAAACACATGAGATAACTCATTTATTAGGGATCTCTTATAAACCATGTATGTTGTGTAATAATTAACTTTTCAGCACTATCTGGTGGACAAACTCTGTCATAGCTTCATGATAACCTTAAAAATAAACATAATATTAATCCCTTTTCTCTGAGCTGAATGCAGTTAAAGCAATATAAAACATTCATGATTTAGTATTAACCCTTACATTTTATAATAATCATATATTTATATATTGTGTTTTAACTAATTATTGTACACCGTAAACTAAACTTCATTAAACTTTAAAGAACAACTGTTTCTGTGTCTGACAGTGTTTCTGAGCAGCGGTTGTAGAAAGTATCTCTGGACATTTATTCACTTTAAGAGTTCTGGCACTTTAATCTTGTACTCTGCCACGTCCTGCATCATAACTATAGTTATTATTTTATTACAATTCAGTTAGAATGTTAAAAGAAAAAAAAATACCTTGTTTGCTCATTTTCCAACCCCTAGTGTGGTTCATCAACGGTTAATTCCACGGAATATCCTTCCTCTCTCTCTCTCTCTCTCTCTCTCTGTGTTTCTGTTCTCAAACTCCGTTCTCTTCAGGAAACACTAACAACAAGCAACAACAAACTTGTAGCTAGCTACACGCTGAAAATGTCAAGTTATGAAGAAGATGTAGATGTTGCAACAAGTCAGGCCTGCTTGATTCTTTCAATGATTGTAAAGATTTATAAAGAATATGTTTAGATCATTTCCTCTCTAACTGAGAGGTTTTATAAAGAATATGTTAGATCATTTCCTCTCTAACTGGGAGGTTTTATAAAGAATATGTTAGATCATTTCCTCTGTAACTGGGAGGTTTTATAAAGAATATGTTTAGGTCATTTCCTCTCTAACTGGGAGGTTTTATAAAGAATATGTTAGATCATTTCCTCTCTAACTGGGAGGTTTTATAAAGAATATGTTAGGTCATTTCCTCTCTAACTGGGAGGTTTTATAAAGAATATGTTAGATCATTTCCTTTCTAACTGGGAGGTTTTATAAAGAATATGTTAGATAATTTCCTCTCTAACTGGGAGGTTTTATAAAGAATATGTTAGGTCATTTCCTCTCTAAGTGGGAGGTTTTATAAAGAATATGTTAGGTCATTTCCTCTCTAACTGGGAGGTTTTATAAACAATGTTAGATCATTTCCTCTCTAACTGGGAGGTTTTATAAAGAATATGTTAGGTCATATCCTCTCTAACTGGGAGGTTTTATAAAGAATATGTTAGATCATTTCCTCTCTAACTGGGAGGTTTTATAAAGAATATGTTAGGTCATTTCCTCTCTAACTGTGAGGTTTTATAAAGAATATGTTAGATCATTTCCTCTCTAACTGGGAGGTTTTATAAAGAATATGTTAGATCATTTCCTTTCTAACTGGGAGGTTTTATAAAGAATATGTTAGATCATTTCCTTTCTAACTGGGAGGTTTTATAAAGAATATGTTAGATCATTTCCTCTCTAACTGGGAGGTTTTATAAAGAATATGTTAGATCATTTCCTTTCTAACTGGGAGGTTTAATAAAGAATATGTTAGATCATTTCCTTTCTAACTGGGAGGTTTTATAAAGAATATGTTAGATCATTTCCTTTCTAACTGGGAGGTTTTATAAAGAATATGTTAGGTCATTTCCTCTCTAACTGGGAGGTTTTATAAAGAATATGTTTAGGTCATTTCCTCTCTAACTGGGAGGTTTTATAAAGAATATGTTAGATCATTTCCTCTCTAACTGGGAGGTTTTATAAAGAATATGTTTAGATCATTTCCTTTCTAACTGGGAGGTTTTATAAAGAATATGTTAGATCATTTCCTCTCTAACTGGGAGGTTTTATAAAGAATATGTTTAGATCATTTCCTTTCTAACTGGGAGGTTTTATAAAGAATATGTTAGATCATTTCCTCTCTAACTGGGAGGTTTTATAAAGAATATGTTTAGGTCATTTCCTCTCTAACTGGGAGGTTTTATAAAGAATATGTTAGATCATTTCCTCTCTAACTGGGAGGTTTTATAAAGAATATGTTAGGTCATTTCCTCTCTAAGTGGGAGGTTTTATAAAGAATATGTTTAGGTCATTTCCTCTCTAACTGGGAGGTTTTATAAACAATGTTAGATCATTTCCTCTCTAACTGGGAGGTTTTATAAAGAATATGTTAGGTCATATCCTCTCTAACTGGGAGGTTTTATAAAGAATATGTTAGATCATTTCCTCTCTAACTGGGAGGTTTTATAAAGAATATGTTAGATCATTTCCTCTCTAACTGGGAGGTTTTATAAAGAATATGTTAGATCATTTCCTTTCTAACTGGGAGGTTTTATAAAGAATATGTTAGATCATTTCCTTTCTAACTGGGAGGTTTTATAAAGAATATGTTAGATCATTTCCTCTCTAACTGGGAGGTTTTATAAAGAATATGTTAGATCATTTCCTTTCTAACTGGGAGGTTTAATAAAGAATATGTTAGATCATTTCCTTTCTAACTGGGAGGTTTTATAAAGAATATGTTAGATCATTTCCTTTCTAACTGGGAGGTTTTATAAAGAATATGTTAGATCATTTCCTCTCTAACTGGGAGGTTTTATAAAGAATATGTTAGGTAATTTCCTCTCTAACTGGGAGGTTTTATAAAGAATATGTTTAGGTCATTTCCTCTCTAACTGGGAGGTTTTATAAAGAATATGTTAGATCATTTCCTCTCTAACTGGGAGGTTTTATAAAGAATATGTTAGGTCATTTCCTCTCTAACTGGGAGGTTTTATAAAGAATATGTTAGGTAATTTCCTCTCTACCTGGGAGGTTTTATAAAGAATATGTTAGATCATTTCCTTTCTAACTGGGAGGTTTTATAAAGAATATGTTAGATCATTTCCTTTCTAACTGGGAGGTTTTATAAAGAATATGTTAGATCATTTCCTTTCTAACTGGGAGGTTTTATAAAGAATATGTTAGATCATTTCCTTTCTAACTGGGAGGTTTTGGGACTGATTGGTGGGATTGCTGTGGACAAAAACCACACGGAGATACACTGGTAAGAGCCAATCAGGTTTAACCATGTATCAGCTCATTTAAATAGCTCACGTTACTGTATTGTGTCAACAGTTAACTTCATGTAATATTGGATGTGGAGTTTTCTTTTGCAGGGTGCAAATATTCCACCAGAACAAGTTCCTTCCTTAGACTATTTAGCAGAACCACCGTCACTGCGTCTGCTGTCTGGAGCTCAGCGCCGCCCAAGACCGCTGTGATTGGTTTAAAGAAATGTAAACAACCCAGAGAGTTTAGTGTCCTATCCCAGAATGCATCTGTGGTACAGCCAGACGTTCCTCCACAGCGCTGTGGAGATAGAGCTGGACATGCCAGATTAATTCCTATATAACCCACATAATTAGGTGACAGGACATTCAGAAGGAAGTCAGGCGACCTAGTATAAACAGGGTGATGCACTTATTTCAACCCAAAACGTTTTGTAAGATATCATTCAAACCTTTGTAAGAGGAGATGTTGAATTAAGATATTAAGATCTGTGCTGCTTTTGGATGTTAATTGGAAAGAAATGCCAAAACTAAGCAACATGGAATTTGCAGATTTATTTTTACAATTTGTGTACGAGGATTTCTCTGTACCATGTCATAATCATTTCATAGATTAGACGCTGGCAGGCCGGTAGGTTCAGTGAGAAACTAAAAGTTGTGCACACTGCAGAGCTGGAGGAGCTGGAACCTGCAGAATAGAAAGTATTCATGACCCAACGCTGGCATGAACCGACCACAAGCTCGTGTGGTTTCTCTTTCTCAGGCCGACTCTTTCCTTCTTGAGCTTCATCTCTTATCAGTAACCTGTTTGTCTCTACTTCACAGAACTTCACAAAATAAAGAAAACATTAAAGCCCCAAAGAAGCTAGGTGGGTTACATAATTGTATTTTAGATTCTGTATATAAATTATAAATTTATTATAACAGTTAATATCAACAACACAATGATGTTCAACAATATCATTTTGTGCAAATGTAACAGTCTTCTATGGATCAGTCTCACTGTGTTGTGTATGTGAAGCTGCATATGCACATGAATCAGGATAGGCATGTCTACATCCCGGACAGAGACATAAACAGTCCACAGCAGTTATCAGGAGTTCTGCTTTTTTATTAAACTTGTTCAACTGTGATCGTATAGTGGAATGGTTATTTTCAACTAAAGTATAGTGATACATGTTTTACAATACTTTGTCTATTTCACAGTAAAATGTAAAATAAAATAAATTAAATTAAATCCTCAGCATCTAAGTCATTTCTGCTTCATAAAAACACAGTATATGAAACAGTACACTGTCTTCAACACCGGAATATAGCTGTTATAGTAACATTATACATTTTTAACATAACAAAAGTCAACATCAAATTCAATATCAGTTACCTGCAGATGGGGAAACCAAGCTGAATCAGGATAGGCCTGTTGATATCTCGGACAGAGACATGGAGAGACAGTGACAAGAATTATATCAATTGTATTTCACTTACTAATGACACCATAATCTATTTTTTCTTTGTATAATAATTCACATTACTTTCGTTTCCCTTTCACTCGTGAGCTTTGTATATTTGCTATCCTAATTTTGATGATAAAAGGCATAATGGGTCACTAGTAACATTTGGACATAAAACGTGATTATATTGTAACTAATCTGATCATGTCGGCTTGTTCACACACTGTGATACAACAGCTTACACAACGTGACATCATGACTCCGTGTAAACATACACGCCACTTTTCTAAAGCCATGTGGCGTGTTATCTGTATGCATTTTGAGCACCGTATACAGCGGACGGCTTGTGTTTAGGAAAAGAATAACCGGTTGGGTTTAGGAAAAGAAGAACGGGGTTGACCTTAGTAAAAGAAGAAAGCAAAGGTTGACTTTAGGAAACGTAACACGCGGGACACAAAGGAAACGTGATATGTGGGACAAGATCCCGGGTCTCCTGGGTGAGAGTCCTGTGTTGTTGTTTGACTCATCCACCCCCCCGACCAACCTACGTGGAATTTCACCCTTTCATAGTACTCACTACGGCGTAAATTCACACACAATCCCAAGGTAATGTAAGTCAATGGAGACCAAACAGCATTGATAAACAAGCTACAAACCGAGTATGTGTCTTGATAACATGCCAAAATGGCATACGAATTGGTGTGTCATACATACACCACTTCATGAGATCAGTCTGGCTGACAGTAGATTTGTCTTCCACACTGACAGCAGCTATGAACACTGTTAGCAGCAAACTGGACTAGTGGCTGCTGAGGAGGAGATAACTTTCAATATCTCTTCCTGGTACAACCAACTCACACAAAACTCAAACACAAAACAAGACTCTCACGTATAGTGAATCACGCTGACAAAATAACTGGCTCCCCCCCATCCCCCCCTATCTGAGCTGTACAGCCGCTCAGTTATCAGGAAAGCCAACCTGATCACAGAGGACCCCTCTCACCCCCTCCATCACTCCTTACAGCTACGACCATCCGGCAGACGTTTTAGGGTACCATTGGCCCGCAAAAACATCTACAAGAAATCTTTCATCCCCTCTGCAACAGCCATACTGAACAGCACAAAATGAACACCACAGTCAGCTGACATTTAACACCCCATGTCTTGTTTTTATATGTCCGAGTGAATGTCTCTTTGTGACTGGAGCCTTGTCAAAAACAATTATCTGTAACCGTTGCGTAACAGACAATAACGTATTATCTTATCTTAACTTATAACCAGACTGGCCCACCTGGAACTCTCCCGGTGATGCCGATTAGCCAATCCAGGCCTGCAAATGACTGCAGGAGCAACTATGATGATGAAAGTTTGCAGATGACAGTGTTTTAATCGCCCTACCAGGGCGCAGAGGTTTGTGTGCCATATGAACCTGAGGGCTGTGTTGTCTGGAGCCTGGTGCTTCTTGGAGGGTCTCCCATAGCAAAGTGGTCTCAGGTGAGGGGCCGGACTAGGAATGGTTCAAAAAGCCTCAAGGATAATCGAGGAAGAATGACCTGGGGCCACCGTCTGGAGTCTGGCCCAGATGGAGGTCTCCTTTCTTTTACAGTTTGTGTATGAAGATTTCTCTGAACCTGAAGTCATAATCATTTCATAGATGAGAGGTATATTATTGTGGTTTTGGTAATTGAACAAATGGTAGCTTCAGTGAGAAACTTAAAGCTGTGCACACAGTGTGCTGGAGGAGCTGGCATCTGCAGAATAGAAAGTATTCAGAACACAACGCTGGCATGAAACGACCACAACAACATGTGGTTATTCTTTCTCAGGCCAACTCTTTCCTGCTGTGTCTCTCATCATTAACCTGTTTGCATCCTGTCACTGCAGCGCTGCTCACCTTCATGTCTCTACTTCACAGTTTTAAAATTCACTGAAACAAAACAAAGAAAACATTGAAGCTCTTCTGAAAAATGGGCCCAACACCTGTGTGAGGAAGCGCTGGTGGCAGTGAAGTTCAGAGGCCTCGATGGACCGACCCGGCCCGCAGAGGCTTGCTCTTCACTGCTCAGCACCACGTTATCCTGTCCTACATTCAAATGGTTTTATTATTCTGACAAACAGATTGGTTGTTTGTTTCCTGTAACCACTTTGAAGCATCGCACATCTTCTCGAATGTTTGTGGTTTAGCCCTCTATTGCAAATCAAATTTACCCTCAAGAGATGATACTGTCTCTGAACTCTGAACATTTGTGGCAAACAGGAAATGATTGGTTTCATGTTGGTTTATTTAGAGGTACCAGGCAGCAGCTCTCAGCAGAATCAAACTTTGCAGCAAAGATGAAGAACATCTTTCCAGATTTCGCACTCAAACAACTCGGCTTATTTGTCGCAATCATTGTGATTTTTTTCTACAATGTTGTGCTTGACAAGGATTACATGTGCAATTGTGAAGAAAGATGTAGTGACTGCATTGTCTACATGGCTATGCCATCCGGTATTATATTTGTTTTACAACTCTGGATGGACAAGACATTTATATATACATGTAAATCTTGCTGTAACGGTTGTTGTTATGTAGTCTATCACATTATCAAGGCAGCTTTTGTCGGTCTGCTGTGGGTTACCTCTGTGTTAATCGATGGAGACTGGTATGTTTGCTGTGAGATAAATCAGTCTGAACAACAGAAACAGTTAGCCTGCAAAGACAAAAACAACCTCACAGCTGAGGAACGAACAACCATCACTGAACTGAAAAACCATTCAAGGGTGAGTTTTTCTTGTTTTCTACAAAACATGTCAGTCTGTTATTCATTTTTTCTTCCATCAGTGTATTATTTGCACACATAGGCTGAGAACAACTGTGGTTGTAGTCAATTATTTTATTTCTTATATATTGAGATATTGAGTTTATCTTGGTGTTTATTTAAATGGAGTTGGTTTTACCAGACTCCATGTAAATAATCAGGACTTTTAGCGTGTATAGAGCCAGCATATCTCCACCAGACTCCATGTAAATAATCAGGACTTTTAGCTTGTATAGAGCCAGCATATTTCCACCAGACTACATGTAAATAATCAGGACTTTTAGCGTGTATAGAGCCAGCATATCTCCACATGTAAATGGGTGAATTAAGGGTTTATTTCAACCAAACCAGAGTGATGATTGTTGGAACAGTGGAAAGATGAACCAAGATGGCTTTTGATAGTTTTATTTAGTTTCTGTCCACTTTTTTTGTTTTTTACGATGCTAAAAATACTGATTATTTACATGGAGTCTGGTGGAAATATGCTGGCTCAATACACGCTAAAAGCCCTGATTATTTACATGGAGTCTGGTGGAGATATGCTGGCTCAATACACGCTAAAAGCCCTGATTATTTACATGGACTCTGGTGGAGATATGCTGGCTCTATACACACTAAAAGTCCTGATTATTTACATGGAGTCTGGTGGAGATATGCTGGCTCTATACACACTAAAAGTCCTGATTATTTACATGGAGTCTGGTGGAGTTTGGTGATGGTGATTTCGGGGCTGTTTCATGTTAAACTAAAAGGATCTTACTCTTTAACTAAAAGGTCTATCTCTGTAGGGATCCATCCCATAATGTTGTCAGACACTTAGAATAATAATCTGAGTCTGTCAGCGGCAACAACAGAACTTTTAGTGACTCTAACTGCTGCTGAACATTAGTCCTTTAGGGTTACATTACAGCTTGGTTCTGGTTTAATACTGGACCAGTTTCACAGACTGTTGTTCACATCCGACATTCAGACACACAAACATGGAGATATAGAGTCCAGATTCAAAATACTAAATTATCCTTTAATTTACAATGTAAAATGACCAGTATTGCTTTATTGTTTTACTGATATTACAATTCAAGATCTTCCCTTTAATAGCTTTTACTTATTATTACTTATACACACACAGACACACACAGACACACACACACACACACACACACACACACACACACACACACACACACACACACACACACACACACAAATCTATTTCATGCATATGCTGCAGTTTTCCATAGCCTGTATTTGAAGGTTGTCCGAACACCATAAACTCATAACTTCAAAGTAACAAAAATGTATTAAAATTTTGAGCGTTTCTCAGCTTCTGTATTTATAATATAACAATCTTTTTCTTTTTTCAGCTTTGGGGTATGATTTTACTCTTGTGTATCGTCGTTGTGGCTGCCGTTGGCTCTTCAATTGGGCGGAAGAAGAGCTGTGGCCGCCCATGCTGTACGGATTCAGATTGTAGCTACACAAACATTTTGTATGAGGAAGTGAAATTGGACGAAGAGGAAAATGTGCTGAGAGAGATTATGAAAAAAGAAGCAAAAGCAGAGGTGACAGGACCCCTAGAAAACCATTGGCAGGAAACAACGGGAAGACCCATACAGGTTTGTATCTGATCTAATGACTCAGCTAATCAGTCCCTTCAGGAATAGTGCCACCTCGCAAATTCAACTAATCACTGGAGCTTCCCACGACTTCCACCAATCACAGCAGTCAAACGCAATGCTGAGAGCCACTGAGCAAGCATTAGTACTTGAGTCATTTCTTTGGATGAGAGAAGTGTGACTCGAACATTTCACATTTATCAACAAAACATACAGCGAAAGTCCGTGCAAAACTATTCAGACCGTTTGTTTCAATCCTATCTGCTCTCTGTCGGACTCTGCTACCCGCCACAGGCACACACACAGACACGCAGACACACACAAACACACGCACACACACACACACACACACACAAACACACACAACTCTTTTAATTTTAACTCTCTTTTTTTTTGCAATGTTTGCTGTTTTCACAATTTTATTGCAACAGAAATATTTTTCGCACTTTTACAAAAACTGCCACAAAATCAGGCATCTTGGGCAGCAACAATCCCCCCCTGGAGGGACTGACTAATCCGTTCTATAGTCATATCTTCTCAACAGTCCATTAATATCTTTTTCTTTATCAGTTTCCTATAGTTTAAGAGCCCATACTTTTAATACAAACAGATTAAATTTTTTCTTTCCCTCATTGTGTGAAACTGTGTGCAGGTGGAGGGCAAATGGCTCCCTCTCCAGGTGTGTCTTTCACCGACAGGAAACCAGGTAACGTATCAACGTCTGTTAGCCTTCATGTCTTCGTCAGATTTTAGTATCTTTATCAAGGGACTGGGACACACACACACAGACCCACATACACACACACACACACACACACCCCTTTTAATTTTTAAAGAATTATACAAAAACAAAATTAGATTTTTTTTTGCAATTTTTACTGTTTTCACAATTGTATTGCAACAGAAATACAGAAGACAGGCAACTTTTATCGCACTTTATTTACAAAAGCTGCCAAAAAATCAGGCATCTTGGGCAGCAACAATCCCCCCTCCCGGAGGGACTGACTAATCCGTTCTATAATCATATCTGCTCAACAGTCCATTAATATCTTTGTCTTATCAGTTTCCTATAGTTTAAGAGCCCATACTTTTTTATCACTTTTAATACAAACAGATTTTATTTTTTCTTTCCCTCATTGTGTGAAACTGTGTGCAGGTGGAGGGAGTATGGATCCCTCTCCAGGTGTGTCTATCACCGACAGGAAACCAGGTGACGTATCAACGCCTATTGAGCTTCATGTTATTTTAGTATCAGTCCGATATCTTAATAGAACTGCCATTTCTTGTATTAAATGCTTTGCAGGAGAAAGGAACCCTGTCACATTCATTCCTTTTCATTTTTTTAACACAATAACAATATTCATAGGCACCACCTGACATTACAGTACTTTGAGCCATTTTTGTGTCCAGTCACAGCATAGCAACCCAAAAGATTGATCCGCGATACACACAGGAAGATTCGCCAAACACACTGGACTGGTGCAACATGCATATGCTGCGCATTTGGTCGTAGTAAAGGCCGTATGAGAAACCCCCAACTACAAGTTTGTTTTATCCCAAAAGAGAAAGTTTGTCCGCCAACTTCAAGTAACAGAGAGATCATTTCCTGTCGCTGTTTAACTAGTCAGCCAGTCTATGGAGCTTACATTATCGTTAACTTTGTTGAGATCAGACAATTTCCCAAACTCAATAAATTCTGTACTTGTATTGAGCTACCAAACTGCTAGCTCAATCTTGTTATAACTAAAGTATTTGCTGCAAACTTCGTCGTTTAACAACTAAGAGAGCTTTTGTATGTTCCACTGTGTTTAGAGATTAATTTTCATGAATATAAATCATAAATTGTTTTTGAATCAACTTTTTTTAACCAGCTGCCAGCCCATTAACTAAAAGTTTGCTAGCTACTATAGCATGATCAGTTTAGACTTTGCCACAACCAAAATAACACAGTTGATGTCCTGTTGTTACATTTATAGATTTTATTTTTACTACTGCCATATATTTGTGTCGATCGTGTCGTTCACCCATCCTGCAACATCATATTGATAGGCATCTGTACTCTTAAACGCCTTTAACGTTAGCTATCTCTAGTGTCTGAGGATGGATTATGTATCGTTATATGTCTGGAAAAGAAAGTTGGGTAAAATGCTTTACAGATTTTAAGCGACAGAATACAGTTGGAGGTAATAAATATGGATCGCAACCACATCTGATTACTTTCTGTCGCACTTAGATGCAGCAGTAACAGATAAAACAGAAGAAGACCAAAAAGAGGGGATGGATCATGTGGTCGCACTCTTTTTTCCGGTACATTAAAAAGACATAATAAGCCGTACTTTGTATGAATTTAGAATTACTAGAATTAATGTTGTTTTCCTTAGACAGAAAACAAACAGTATAAACCCTAATTAAAGGCCAAACACCTAAACTATCCTGTAATTAGTACATTAATAAGATTTAATAAGCCTTATAAAATGCTTATAAAAATACTTTCTTGTTTTGGTCTAATTTGATACTTTCTATCAAATTAGACCAAAACAAGAAAGTATTTGGTCTTTATTAGACAGAAATCTATCTATCTATCTAATTTTCAATTCAATTTTATTTATAGTATCAAATCATAAGAGTTATCTCAAGACACTTTACAGATAGAGTAGGTCTAGACCCCACTCTATAATTTACAAAGCCCCAACAATTACAATAATTCCCCCAAGAGCAAGCATTAGCAGTAGCTATTGCGACAGTGGCGAGGAGAAACTCCCTTTTAGGAAGAAACCTCGCCAGACCCAGACTCTTGGTAGGTGGTGTCTGACGGGGCTGGTTGGGGGGGTTGATGAACACTGGCAAATAATAGTCACTTTAAAGATAATGGAGCAATTACTACAATGGTAGTTGTAGTAGTTCATGTCATAGCCGGGTACAGCAGGGCGTTACAAGATGTAGCGTAGCACAACAGAGCATGGGTGGACGCAGTGGACGCGGCACTACGCAGCAGGGCGTAGCCGGACATTACAGGGAATCGCAGAGCGTAGCAGGGTGTAGCAGGACCACACCGACAGATGCACCCAGGACCCAGATCTTGGTGTCACGGAAATATTCTGGGCGAAAAAGAAACAAATGGACTCCAGGGAGTAAACTCCCCAGAGGTAGGTTAGTAACAAGCATTTCTGGGACAGGATGCATACAAAAGGAAACAAGTGAAAACAGAGAGGAGAGAGCAGCTCATTGTGTCATAGGAAGGAAGGAACTTCTCCAGCAGTCTAGAATTATAACAGCATGACTAAGAGAGGCAGGTTAAGATAGAGTTAGTTACTCGTCAAATGTCTGATGCCAAGGAGCCCTGGCGTTAAGTTTCAATGAAAGAGGGGTACCTGTTGCGTTATTTTTCGACCGGAGGGTCCGTTAGATAGACATTCAAAATTGCGTTTTTAAATAACTATGCATGGAATATAAAATAAAAAATGCTTCTCTTTGTAAATAGTTTATTTTTTGTTTTTCACAACAGAACAAATCAAAACAAATGCTAATTAGTCTAACAAGCCATTAGGCTGTGTTTCTAAACACTCAACTGTAGGTTTTTATATAGTATATATAAGGCAAATCAAGTGCTTAGCATAAAACACAATTTTTTCATTATTGGTATTCTTTCACAGACGAGGAGGGGTAATTACTACGTCAATTCCGCAGATTTTTTTAAACGTTATTACGGTACATAACTTACTGGAACAAAACTGAGCAGCGTGTTGTTGCTGGTGACTAAACTACTGACTGTATGTATATTGAAGCAATACTGGATACAGCTGATTGCTGCCCAATTCTGTGAATGAATGCCCGCATTGCATTGTGGGATATTTGCTCTGAATGCATATAGCTTGGATCATATTATATCATAATGTTCTGTATTACAGTAATATTTCAGCGGTAATAATACCGAAAAAATAATAATAAGATAATTTGGCAAAACAGTCTTACAGTTCAGCACAACACTATAGCTCACTTGCAAAAGCTCATATCTCTCCCAAAACTGTTCACTCATGCTCCAAAACTAAATTCCTTTCCCATATGAAGAGTCAGTGCCACCAAAATGGTAAAGATCCTTCTCAATCGCTTTGGCTCATTTCTTGAAACAGACCGGAGTTTTTCAACACTCTTGGTGCTTTTGCCAAAATAACTTGGATGGTTCAGCACAACACCATGGTTCACCTGCAAAAGCTCATATCTCTCCCAAAACAGTTCATTCATGTGTCAAAACAAAATTTCTCTCTCATTTAAATAGTCAGTGCCCCCAAAATGCCTCGTCCGTTTGGCATTGTGTAAGCACTGCAAGTCAAAATGTTTAGATGTTTTGTCACTATGGCAGAGGACCATTGAAATATCCCTCATGTCCACCTTTCAGTCTTAGCCCAGTCCTTCATTGACAATGGTTACTCTACTGTTTATTGTCTAGCTAACAGAATACAATTGTGTATAAAACTATTTAAAATAAAAATATTTTAGGGTAAGAGTAGCCTCCAAGGTTTGACATCACACATTGCACTCATACTGCCATGGAAATTGTAACCATTTTTATTCACACAGTTATAATGAAAAATGTGATGGCATTATTTGCAATCACCATGTTACAGATCTCTTGTTCTTGTTGTTCATTGAGAAGTTTTCCTCTGCCACCCAGGCAAGGTTGTCGTCCAATCCTAGACATAGAATTCAAAGGACAACACTCCATTCGTAATGTATACCTTACGTATTCCTTACAGAATGAGATACCAATGTAATTGTATTGTGCTACTTACAGTAACTTTACCACAATTCCAATGCATGACTGGAATGCTACTGTAAACTGTATCATCAATACTGTAGAATAAAATACTGTAGTAAAATAAACTATTCCATAGTTTATTTAAAAGTTTATTTAAAGTTTATTTAAAAGTAAAATAAACTATTCCATAGTTTATTTTACATAGTTCTATTCCGTAGTTTATTTCCTCCAATATTTTTCGTGTAATTTTTAGTATAACAACATCTCATTGAGGTAAGATATTACTGTAGGCCTATCTCACACACACACACACACACACACACACACACACACACACACACACACACACACACTAAATGAATAGGTAAAGGAGTAAATAAATATTAATACTAATATTTTTACTAATATTAATTAATATTAGTAAAAAAAATATTCTTGCTCTATGCACAGTGTCCTGTCCTATACAACATATAATTCCATCATTGACTGACTACATACCTGTTTTCCCTGCGAACGGTTTGGATGATGGAGGAGACTGTAGATTGAGGCACATTAGGCTGCACTCGGCGACCTGCCTCCGCAATTGTGAGGCCATAGTTGATGACATGGTCTATAATTGTGTCCCGAATTTTATCCGGGACAGCATGGTGTCTTCGTGCTCCTCAGCCTCTTCCCTCTATTCCACCACCACGCACCCTTACTCCTACTCCTCTTCTTCTTCCGCTTCCTCTTCCTCGAGCAGGCAGGTGCCCTTGTTCATTTACTTGGCCAGGTGCCTCCATGTTCAGAAATTGTACTGGTCCTGCATGGTCAAGCTCTATATATACATGTTTGGCAGCATTCACAATCATGGACAGCACCTGTCAGGTAACTAAACAAACTGTTTGATTGGTCATCTGAGATGTGTGAAACTCCTCTTTTGTTAGTCAGTTCTAGTTTCACCTGACTGTCAATTGCTGTAATCACTTTTTCAATATTCTAAGGTCAATATTATGTTCTTGAACAATTTTGACAATTGAACAGACTATTGTGCATGTGCTGACTTATACATTGAAATGACACTGACACGTTTTGGAGAGAACAACCATTAGACTGCCAACAATCAGTTTAGATCAACAAGATCTATTCACTTGGAAATTGTGCTACATGTAGGCTACCTGTACTTAATCATTTGCAAAGATGTACTAAGACATTGAGACATGTACTAAGACATTTGCAATTTGATGAAATTAATGAGAATTTCAATTCTGTTGTGAACAATTGCCAAGTGGTTTAGAGGTTTGTCCATGTTGTTTTGAGAATGTCATTTCTGTTTCAGGAAATGAGCCAAACCAATGGAGTAAAACTGTAAAAGAAATAAATATAAACCATGATAATATCTCGTGAATAAATGTTGATTAAAACAGCGGTTATTGGTTTAAAAATACCATAAATGAAACTGTCACAGATTTCGAGTTAAGGGGGCGTGTTTTTTCTTTCGTCAATATCCGACGATGAGGGATTAACATGAATGTCTGACGGACCCTCCCTTCAAAAAATAATGCAACAGGTACCCCTATTTCGTTGAAACTTAACGCCAAGGGTCTTTGACCATGCGTCATACATTTGACGAGTAGGGAGTGAGACTGTTGTCTTCAGCTATTTCTTAAAGAAACATAAAATCCTGTCACTAAAATCTGTTGGGCAGTAACAGATAAAAAGGAAGATCAAAAAGAGGGGATGGATAATGTGGTCGCACTTTATTTTCCAGTACATTAAAAAGACATAAGCCGTACGTAGAATAAATGTTTTTCTTAGACAGAAAACAAACAGTATATATCCTAATTAAAGGCCAAACGCCGACACTATCCTATAATTAGCAAATAAATAATATATAATAAGCCTTACATTCTATCAAATTAGACCTAAACAAGAAAGTATTTGGTCTTTATTAGGTAGAATGTTTTATTCTACCAGTTAGCTCCTCTGGTAGCTAAGAGTTTAATCTACCAGTTAGCTCCTCTGGTAGCTAAGAGTTTAATCTACCAGTTAGCTTTTCTGGTAGCTAAGAGTTTAATCTACCAGTTATCAAATCAAATCAAAATGTATTCATATAGCACTTTACAGCAACCAGCAGGTATCCAAAGTGCTTAACATCAGAAACCAAGAGTAAAAACACATATCATATTTCAATCAGGAGAGACTTGTTTGCAAATATGCAAAATGTTTAATGTACAAGAGCATGTAGCTGTACAGAATACTGGAGATTGAACTCCATTGTTACATTAATACATTTAATATAGGGGTAGGGAACCATAATGTAACCCCTAAAACGTGACTGAATAGAGGGAAGGAACATGAAGGAAATAGAACACACTTTTCCATATTTAATTTTAAATTCAAATCTATTAGATTTGATTAGGCTATCTATTTAAAGAGTAATATGAAATATGGAATAATTCAATCTAAGTGAATGGCTAAACTGAAGAAACACACCACCACCGTTTATATGCCGGTACGGCAACTTTGGGCGGTAAACATAAAGGAAAACGAGGCATCTCCGTCGTTAGGGCAATTTAGCTGGTAAGCTAATAACCATCTTCTTTACTATTATAATTATTCTCTAGTTCAATATAAACGGGATACCTCCGTATATGTGAGACATGCCACCCATAGACTCAAATGAAACACCACCACCGGTTATATGCAAGCTTACGGCTTTAGCGATCGTTGATTGGTGAGGACGACGTTGACGTCGGGACGAATGTATGAAGAGTAAGCCGAAGAAGTCCAGCGACCCAGCCTTTGCAGCGAGGTCCGAGAAATTCCTTGAGTGGCTGCCGTGGTTGCAGCCCCTATCCTGAATGAATGCCCTGAATAATGCTGCAGTGAAATGCCATATTTGAGGAGAATCAACCCCAGATGTTGTTCTAAACCAACCTTAAGACAAGGGACAATCCCCCGGAATAATGAACAGAGGCGTGAGAGAGTTAGTAGGAGGCCTTACTGTAGATAGTTCAACATGAATTTAAATTGTACATAAGCCTGATAAAATGTACAGATTTTGGAGCTTAGACTCCATCATTATAAAATAATTTTTAAAGGGTAAGGAAGCCAAGATAATCCCCCAAAAACTTTACAAGAATTTGTGATGGAAGAAAGAAAATATACTTACCTACTTACCATTTTTTTCTTTCTCCGTTGATCCTGTTTGTTTGTGTGCTGCTTTCATGGCTGTACTACCGTTACAGCTGTAGCGCGCTGGGTTTACGGTTTTTACAGGTATATCTGGCAACCCGGCCTGGCTGTCAAACTGGGCCGTTGATAACAACACACAGACCAAAACATAAACAGAAATTCCGTCACGGAATGTAAATTTCAAAAAGAAAAAATACTGACATTAGCATTGTTGTCAGAAAACATAGTATTTCAGCTTAACATGTTTCCTTTATATCTGATGAGGCATTGGTGTCATTTTTGAATTTATTACAGTCAGTGTTGGGAGTAACGTCATTTAAGTATAACAGCGTTGCTAACGGCGTTATTTTTTCAGTAACGGAGTAATCTAATTAATTACTTTTCTATCATTACAACGCTGTTATCGTTACTGAGAATGTAAAGTGGCGCATTACTATTTGGTTGAATGACGCGCGATGCTTTGGCTACACACCAGCTTCCTGGAGACAACAGGGGTCGGGATGATGACACCGTTACAAATGCGATGATGATTGGCTGGGTGGGCGATGCCCTGCTCACACTGTCTCATGCACGCTCTGACTTCCACTAAACACAAGACAGCAACAATGGCGACGAGCCAGGGAAATTCAAAGGTAGCATTTTCGAACTGGAAGTAACGGCACTACTTCTCGCTCATTTAAATTAAAGGCAAGAATGTTTATGTAACATAAACGCTATACCCAGGAAAAAAGACTTTATCCCTGTCTGCCTCAAGCAACTCAAATCTTATGAAGCACCTCACATCAACACAACACTTGTTGCTGCTGCTACCCCAACCCCAAGCCCAAATGCAGCTAGCGTGAGCTCCAGCGAAGGAGACAGAGCCACTCTGTTAAAAGACTTTGATAGTGTTCTGTTTATTGTGCAGTGGGCCTAATATACAGTTACAGAGATGTGCACTACTTAATGGCCAGATTTTCCTTTGTTTCTTTTTAATTCAATTCAATTCAATTCAATTTTATTTATAGTATCAAATCATAACAAGAGTTATCTCGATACACTTTACAGATAGAGTAGGTCTTGACCACACTTTATAATTTACAAAGCCCCAACAATTCCAGCAATTACAGTAACGGTGCAGATCCACTTGTCCGTGCGACGCTTCTGTCGCGTCGCGCCCCGCTCTATTCCTATGGGTGACGTCAAGCGACTTCAACGCTCCTGCAAAGCATTCCGGGAAGGCGGTGCTACATTTGAAAAAATGCTGCGTGTCATAAAGCTGGCCGATGCCCAGCTTTATGCAAATGAATCGCGTTGAACGCGACGCGACTATCCAGTAGAAGTAGACGAAAATCTTTCAAACTGACCTTTATTGATCTGAAATGAAGACATATTCAGCAACTGCACGGCCTATTTCTCACTTAAAATGTTTTCAGAAACTCATTTTGGTGAACTATTTTTGTAAAATACGAGATCGTATTCTCAACGAGCCGCCATGACACTATGTTGAAATTCTCGAGTAGACACACCCACGTCACGCTTTCGTTCAATCAGCTGCTGGTTAGGGGCGTGGAGCATCAACCATGGCTATATGACGTCGCAACACCACGCGACAGTCGTGTCGCAAAAGTGGATCTGTACTGTTATTCCCTCAAGAGCAAGCAGTGCGACAGTGGCGAGAAAAAACTCCCTCTTGGGAAGAAACCTGGGACAGACCCAGGCTCTTGGTAGGCGGTGTCTGACGGGCCGGTTGGGGATATGATGAACAGAGGCGATAATAGTCACATTAATAATGGAACAGTGACTTCAAATGGTAGTCGTAGTAGTTCATGTCATATCAGGGCGCTGCAGGACGTTACAGGATGTAGCGTGGCCCAGCAGAACATGGATGGACGTAGCAGGAAGCAGCAGGGTTCAGGTGGACGCAGGAACTTGGTGCCAACGTTCTCCAAGGAAATACGCTGGGTGAAAAAACATAAGGACTCCGGGGAGTAAACTCCCCAGAAGCTAGGATTAGTAACAAGCATTTCTGGGATGGGATGCACACAAATGGTAGTAGAAAGGGAGAGGAGAGAGCAGCTCAGTGTGTCAAAGGAAGGAAGAAAGTCCCCCGGCAGTCTAAAACTATATTATTAATCTAACAATTATGAAGAGAAGCGGGTGGGCCAGTTAGGTGGACACTGCAACTCCTCACTCCCTAACTATAAGCTTTATCAAATAGGAGAGTTTAAAGTTCATTCTTCAATGAGGTGACAGTTTCTGCCCCCCGAACCCAGATTGGGAGCTGGTTCCATAGGAGAGGAGCCTGATAACTAAAGGCTCTGGCTCCCATTCTACTTTTAGAGACTTTAGGTACCACAAGTAACTCTGCATTCTGGGAGCGCAGTGCTCTAGTGGGACAGTAAGGTATTAGGAGCTCTTCTAAAGATGATGGTCCTTGACCATTTAGAGCTTTGTAGGTCAGGAGAAGGATTTTAAATTCAATCCTGGATTTTACAGGAAGCCAATGCAGAGAAGCTAATACAGGAGAAATATGATCTCTTTTCTTAGTTCTTGTGAGAACACGCGCTGCAGCATTCTGGATCAGCTGGAGAGTCTTAAGGGACTTATTTGAGCAACCTGACAGTAGGGAATTACAATAGTCCAGCCTGGAAGTAATGAATGCATGGACTAGTTTTTCAACATCGTTTTGAGACAGGATATTCCTAATTTTGGCAATGTTACGAAGATGAAAAAAGGCTGTTCTTGAGGTTTGTTTTAGATGGGCGTTGGATATATCCTGATCAAAAATAACCCCTAGATTTCTGACAGTAGTGCTGGAGGCCAGGGCAATACCATGCAGAGTAGCTATGTCTTTAGATAATGAGGTTCGGAGGTGTTTAGGGCCCAGCACAATAACTTCAGTTTTGTTAGAGTTTAACATCAGAAAATTATAGGTCATCCAGGATTTTATATCTTTAATGCACGCTTGAAGTTTAGCTAGCTGACTGGTTTCGTCTGGTTTGATTGACAAGTATAATTGGGTGTCATCCGCATAACAGTGAAAGTTAATTGAGTGTTTCCTAATAATATTACCAAGAGGAAGCATATATATAAGGAGAATAGAATTGGTCCAAGCACTGGGCCTTGTGGGACGCCATGGCTAACTTTAGCGTACTTGGAGGATTTATTATTAACATTAACAAATTGAGATCAATCAGAGAAATAGGACTTAAACCAGCTTAGAGCAATTTATTTAATGCCAACTAAATGTTCCAATCTCTGTAACAGGATTGTATGGTCAATAGTGTTGAATGCAGCACTAAGATCTAGTAAAACAAGAATGGAGACAAGTCCTTTGTCTGCAGCAGTTAGAAGGTCGTTAGTAATTTTCACCAGTGCCGTCTCTGTGCTATGATTCTTTCTAAATCCTGATTGAAAGTCATCAAATAAACTATTGCTATGTAGAAAATCACATAGTTGGTTAGCGACTACCTTCTCAAG
The DNA here is from genome assembly GCF_010015445.1 of Perca fluviatilis. Classification (NCBI taxonomy): domain Eukaryota; kingdom Metazoa; phylum Chordata; class Actinopteri; order Perciformes; family Percidae; genus Perca; species Perca fluviatilis. The sequence goes on from NC_053116.1 coordinate 41,415,294, forward strand.
GATCTTGGAGAGAAATGGAAGGTTAGATATAGGTCTATAGTTTGCTAAGACCTCAGGATTGAGGGTGGGTTTTTTCAGAAGAGGTTTTATCACAGCTATTTTAAATGACTGCGGTACATAACCTGTTAATAGAGACATATTGATCATGTCTAGTAGTGAAGTGTTAACCACGGGTAATGCTTCTTTGAGTAGTCTTGTTGGGATGGGGTCTAAGAGACAGGTAGATGGCTTAGCTGAGGATATCTTTAACATTAATTGTTGAAGGTCTATAGGATAAAAGCAGTCTAAGTATATGTTGGGAATAGTCGTTCTTTCTATATGTTGGGAATAGTCGTTCTTTCTAGCGTGCCTGCGTTTAAACGTGAACCGTTAGAAGTTGAGGGCAAAAGGTGATGGATTTTATCTCTGTTATAATTTTATCGTTAAAGAAGCTCATGAAGTCATCAATACTCCGAGCTAGAGGAATAGATGGCTCAGTAGAGCTGTGACTATCTGTCATTTGCGAGTTTGGGAGTTATACCAAGGTGCTAGTTTCCTTTGCTTCATCATCTTCTTTTTGAGGGGAGCAACGGAGTCTAAAGTCGTCCGTAGGCAGGTCGTAGCACTGTCTACAAATGTATCAGTTTGAGAGGGACTGAGGTTAACATAAAGGTCCTCTGTTATGTTAAGGAATGACAAAGAGTCAAATGCTGTTGGAATATCTTCCTTAAATTTAGCTATAGCACTGTCAGATAGGCATCTAGTGTAGAAGCTTTTATCTAATTTAGTATAGTCAGGTAGTAAGAATTCGAAAGTAATTAAAGAATGATCTGATAGTACCGAATTGTGCAAAAATATTATTAAATCCTCAATTTCAATACCATATGCCAGCACAAGGTCGAGGGTGTGTTTAAAACAGTGCGTCGCCTTGTGCACACTCTGACTGAAACCGATTGAATCTAATAATGAGTTGAAAGCAGTACTAAGGCTATCATTGTCAACGTCCACATGGATATTAAAGTCACCTACAATAAGTACCTTGTCTGATTTAAGGACTAAACATGATAAAAACTCTGAGAATTGTAAATAACAACGAATATAATTGGCTGTAATGTTTTCTATTTTGGATGTTGAAGATTAAGAACAAGACTCTTTAGGATTTATTAACAGGCTTGAATCAAAGTTGGCTGCAACTCCCCCTCCTCGGCCTGAAACTCTAGGAATTTGAGTATTAATATGACTAGGAGGAGTAGCTTTATTTAGACTGACATATTCTTCATGGCCCAGCCAGGTTTCAATAAGACAAAATAAATCAATTTTATTATCTGATATCAAATCATTTACCAATACTGCTTTAGAAGACAGAGATCTAATATTTAATAGTTCACATCTAATTTTCCTATTTTGTTCTATCGTTGCAGTCGTTTTAATTCCAATTATGTTGTTAAGTATAGCGCATCTTTTGATTACCTTTGATTTAACCGATCTGAGCCGGGGGACAGACACCGTGCTTATTAGACTATGAGTGGGCGACTGCTCCAACGGAAGCACAGAGGGGTGCATTGCACTGCACCTCTGATTACTAATATCAAACTTGGGTTGTCATGGTTTCTGACTGATAATAGACTTGGTCAGATTTTTTGATATGAGAGCGGCTCCGTCCCAGGTGGGATGAATGCCGTCTCTCTTAATCAGACCAGGCTTTCCCCAGAACGCCCTCCAGTTATTCACATAGCCCACATCATTAGCTGGGCACCACCCCGACAACCAGCGGTGGAAGGATGACGTACGGCTGTACATTTCATCATTGGTCAGGTTTGGCAGGGGTCCAGAGAACACTACTGAGTCCGACATTGTCTTTGCGTATACACAAAGTGACTCAACATTAATTTTAATAATCTCCGATTTACGACCATTACCCCCTACGTGAAGTATGATCTTAATGTATTTACGGTTCTTTTTAGCCAGCAGCTTTAGATGGGTTTCTATATCGCCCGCTCTGGCCCTGGGGACACATATGACCGCAGCCGCTGGGGCCGCTGGGGCCGCTGGGGCCGCTGGGGCCGCTGGAGCCGCCGGCTTCACATGTCGCAGTATAGAGCTTCCAATAACCAGAGTTGGCTTCTCAGCGGGTGTATCACTGAGTAGGGAGAAACTGTTAGAGAGGCGAAGACGCTCCGGTTTGGAGCGACCGTCATCATGTGCACTCCCTGGTTTAGATCTAACGCTATGCTTCCCTTGGACAGTCACCCACTCACCCGGCTGCTCGGGGCCTGCCGGGGGACAACTAGCTACATAAGCTACAGAAGCTACAGTATGTTGGCCCGCATTAACTACATGGCGCTGGCTAGCTACGGAAGCATATGATTCTGATTCCATGATGCGGAGCCGTGCCTCAAACTCACTAAGCCTTGCCTCCAGAGCAGCGAATATACTACATTTATTACGTGTATCGTTATTACTAAAGGAGGCAGAGGAATAGCTAAACATTTGACACACAGAGCAAGAGAGAGCAGGAGATGGAGAGGAATTAGCCATTGCTAATGGCTAAGCTAAAGTAGCTAACAGCGTTTTAACAACTGTAAGATCAGCGAGGCAGTCGCTGTAAGGGAAGCGAAGTATAAGTGCTTGAGTAGAACAATTGTAATTCAAATGAAATCCAGGCAAATAGCCGCTAATTTAAACAATAAAGCAGAGTTGAGTAAGTTTTTGCTGGAGCAGCAACACGGGAACACCGGAAGTGACACAACACGCTTACCGTACACGTCAGCACGACAGGCAGCTGCAAGTTAAACATTTCTAAAGATTCTCTACTCCAATTTTTAACCAAGTTTACATTTGTGTGTCTTCATTTTGCACTTGAATTTTATTTTCAATATTTATTTTTTATATGTTTTTATTTCTATGCATATCATATGGCAGGCTGCAATCTAATGAGTTCAAATAAATACCACATGTTCTAAAATACTGTATATAGTGTTTTTATTCTTCAATCAGTTAATATAAACGTCTTTGACATTAAAGCCTCTCCGGGAACCATCACCTTATCATGGTGGAGAGGTTTTTGTGGCTCCCATCTCTCCAGCCCATGGGCCCACCACCTGTGGGAGGAACCGCTGGGGTCGGGTGCGCTGCCAAATGGGTGGTAGTGAAGGTCAGGGGCCTTGACGGACCAGACCCGGGCAGCAGACGCTGGCTCTGGGGACGTGGACCTTCACCTCTCTGTGGGGGAAGGAGCCGGAACTGGTGCGGGAGGTGGAGCGTAGTGATGGTCAAATGAAGCTTCGCGAACCACTGTCTTTACTTTCTGAGCTCACTAGATGGCGCTCTCGGTTCAAAAAAGGGCTTGAAAACCCATTCATTTCACCTTTTTTTTTAACCGAGAGCGCCATCTAGTGAGCTCAGGAAGTAAGGACACTGGTTCGCGAAGCTTCATTTGACCATCACTAGTGGAGCGCTACCGGTTAGATCTGGTGGGGCTTACCTCTACGCACAGCCTCAGTTCTGGAACCATACTCCTGGATAGGGGTTGGACTCTTTTCTTCTCCGGAGTTGCCCAGGGTGTGAGGCGCCGGGCGGGTGTGGGGATACTCACAAGCCCCCGGCTGAGCGCCGCTACGTTGGAGTTTACCCCGGTGGACGAGAGGGTCGCCTCCCTACGCCTGCGGGTTGTGGGGGGGGGGGAACTCTGACTGTTGTTTGTGCATATGCACCAAACAGCAGTTCGGAGTATTCGGCCTTCTTGGAGACCGTGACTGGAGTACTGCATGGGGCTCCAGTGGGGGACTCCATTGTTCTGCTGGGGGACTTCATCACGCACGTGGTCAATGATGGAAACACATGGAGAGGCGTGATTGGGAGGAACCGCCTCCCCGATCTAAACCAGAGTGGTTCTGATCTGAGGCCGTATGTTTTGGACACTCGGGTGAAGAGAGGGGCGGAGCTGTAAACTGATCACCATCTGGTGGTGAGTTGGGTCAGGGGGTGGGGGAAGACTCTGGACAGACCCGGTAAGCCCAAACGGGTAGTGCGGGTAAATTGGGAACATCTGTAGGAGGCCCCTGTCCGACAGACTTTCAACTGACACCTCTGGCGGAGCTTTTTGTGCATCCCTGTGGAGGCTGGGGGCATTGAACCCGAGTGGACAATGTTTAAAGTTTCCATTGCTGAAGCTGCGGTGAGGAGCTGTGGTCTTAGGGTCTTAGGTGCCTCAAGGGGCGGTAACCCATGAACACCGTGGTGGACACTGGTGGTCAGGAAAGCCATCCGACTGAAGGAGTCTTTCCGGGATATGTTATCCCAGAGGACTCCGGAGGCAGTTGCAGGGTACCGAAGGGCCCGAAGGGCTGCAGCCTCTGCCGTGAAAGAGGCAAAGCAGCAGGTGTGCGGGAAGTTTGGAGAAGACATGGAGAAGGACTTTCGGTCGGCACCAAGGTGCTTCTGGAAAACTGTTCGCCACCTCAGGAGGGGGAAGCGGGGAACCATCCAAGCTGTGTACAGTAAGGATGGGACACTGTTGACCTCAACTGAGGAAGTAATAGGGCAGTGGAAGGAGCACTTTGAGGAACTCCTGAATCCGACTAATACGCCCTCTATGTTAGAGGCAGAGCTGGAGGATGATGGGGGATTGTCGTCAATTTCCCAGGCGGAAGTCACTGATGTAGTCAAACAACTCCACAGTGGCAAAGCCCCTGGGATTGATGAGATCCGTCCAGAAATGCTCAAGGCTCTGGGCGTGGAGGGGCTGTCCTGGTTGACACGCCTCTTCAACATTGCGTGGAAGTCTGGGACAGTACCAAAGGAGTGGCAGACCGGGGTGGTGGTTCCCCTTTTTAAAAAGGGGGACCAGAGGGTGTGTGCCAATTACAGGGGTATCACACTTCTCAGCATCCCTGGTAAAGTCTACTCCAAGGTGCTGGAAAGGAGGGTTCGGCCAATAGTTGAACCTTGGGTTGAAGAGGAACAATGCGGATTCCGTCCTGGTCGTGGAACAACGGACCAGTTCTTCACTCTCGCAAGGATCCTGGAGGGAGCCTGGGAGTATGCCCAACCGGTCTACATGTGTTTTGTGGATCTGGAAAAGGCGTCCCGGTCCCCTGGGAGATACTGTGGGAGGTGCTGCGGGAGTATGGGGTGAGGGGGTCTCTTCTCAGGGCCATCCAATCTCTGTACGACCAAAGTGAGAGCTGTGTCCGGGTTCTCGGCAGTAAGTCGGACTCGTTTCAGGTGAGGGTTGGCCTCCGCCAGGGCTGCGCTTTGTCACCAATCCTGTTTGTAATATTTATGGACAGGATATCAAGTGGTTGGGATGAGGATCAGCACCACTAAATCTGAGGCCATGGTTCTCAGCAGGAAACCATGGAGTACCTACTTCAGGTAGGGAATGAGTCCTTACCCCAAGTGAAGGAGTTCAAGTACCTTGGGGTTTTGTTCGCGAGTGAGGGGACAATGGAGAAGGAGATTGGTCGGAGAATCGGCGCAGCGGGTGCGGTATTACATTCAATTTATCGCACCGTTGTGACGAAAAGAGAGCTGAGCCAGAAGGCAAAGCTCTCGATCTACCGGTCAGTTTTCGTTCCTACCCTCACCTATGGTCATGAAGGCTGGGTCATGACCGAAAGAACGAGATCCAGGGTACAAGCGGCCCAAAAGGGTTTCCTCAGGAGGGTGGCTAGCGTCTCCCTTAGAGATAGGGTGAGAAGCTCAATCATCCGTGAGGAGCTCAGAGTAGAGCCGCTGCTCCTTCGCGTCGAAAGGAGCCAGTGTAGGTGGTTCGGGCATCTGGTAAGGATGCCCCCTGGCCGCCTCCCTAGAGAGGTGTTCCAGGCACCTCCAGCTGGGAGGAGGCCTCGGGGAAGACCCAGGACTAGGTGGAGGGATTATATCTCCAACCTGGCCTGGGAATGCCTCGGGATCCCCCAGTCGGAGCTGGTTAATGTAGCTCGGGAAAGGGAAGTTTGGGGTCCCCTGCTGGAGCTGCTCCCCCCGCGACCCAACACCGGATAAGCGGACAAAGATGGATGGATGGACATTAAATATGTTATAGAACTAATAGCTTTATAGAACATAAAAAATAACATCACAGTTACTTTGCTGAGTAACTAATTAATTTTACAATGTGGTAACTGAGTTACTAACTCAATTACTTTTTGGGAGAAGTAATTTGTAACTGTAACTAATTACTTTTTTAAAGTAAGATGACCAACACTGATTACAGTACATATATTACATATTGGACCTTTAAAATCTATTCTAAAACACACAGGGAGCCAATGTAGAGTGTAGAGAACGGGAGTGATATGTGCACGTCTAGATGTATTTGTGAAAAAGCGAGCAGCAGCATTTTGCACAAGTTGAAGTCATGAGATGGAGGTTTGAATCAGATCAACATAAAGAGCATTACAGTAATCCAACCTTGAACTAATAAAAGCATGAATCGCCTTTTCTAGATTGTGTCTGTTAAGGAAAGGCTTAACTTTAGCCAGAAGACGAAGCTGGAAAAAGTTAATTCTAACAACATTACTGATCTGCTTATCAAATTTCATGCTGCAATCAAAAGTAACCCCCGAGTTTTTTACAGCTGACCTAGTGTAAGATGCCAGAGCTCCCAAATTCAAAGCTGGACCATTTTGCATGCCTGAAGTACTGGAAATAATACACTCCATTTTATCTTTCCTTTTAAATTAAGAAAGTTTTCTGAAAGCCACAACTTAATATCAGTGATCCAACTAAGCAGGGAGTGTGACACTGTCATTTGCTTTCATAGGCAAATTGATTTGTAAATCATCTGCGTAGTTAGTTCCTCTATTAGCTAAGAGTTTAATCTACCAGTTAGCTCTGCTGGTAGCTAAGAGTTTAATCTATCAGTTAGCTCCTCTGGTAGCTGAGAGTTTAATCTACCAGTTAGCTCTGCTGGTAGCTAAACTCTGGATACGTCACCCCGTGTATTGTTGTGATTGGTCGTAGTGTTTTTCAATTGCGTGCAGTGAGATTTTCGAATGCATGCTTGGGGCCACCCGTCGAGTTGGGCCATTTTCATTGCTCAATGCCAGACCCTTAGTCTTTCAGATTTGGGTCTGGATTTCCAGGCTAGTAGTGTTGAGGTGTGGTTAAGCATCTCAGAAGTGTTGATTTATTAAGGTATCTCAACGCTCAGGTTCAGGCATCCAAACACACGTCAAATTGCACTGACTTCTATGGGATCATTTGTTTTCTATCTCCCTAAAGGGGGCGCGGCCTTTACATTTAGCTAAGTACCCATATTTGCTGTCCTAACGTATACACTGTATGCAAATATAAAAGATATTATTGGGTCTGATATTTTTATTGCACACAGGAATCAATATTGCACTGTAAACATACATTGTATGTAGTATAAAGCAGATAAAGATGCTACTGTAAGTCATCTGAGGCCCTGTCTTCCTCCCATCCCTTGGTAGTAGTCATTTCAATTTCATTTATAGTTTCAAATCATAGCAGAAGTTATCTCAGGGCACCTTCCTCTCCGCTGAGTCTGACAGACTGTAATCTACCCAGAGATCAGTAGAGGGAGCTGCTGTATCCTGAGTCTGACAGACTATAATCTACACAGAGATCAGTAGAGGGCCCTGCTGCATCCCGAGTCTGACAGACTGTAATCTACAGAGAGATCAGTAGAGGGCGCTACTGCATCCTGAGTCTGACAGACTGTAATCTACACAGAGATCAGTAGAGGGAGCTGCTGTATCCTGAGTCTGACAACATAGACACAGGCTAATTATTGATCACTAACATGCTAGTTAACATTAGTAATTAAACTTAAACAGCTAATGGAAGTCCAATCTGCCTGTGAGCTTCTCCTGTACTATACGGTAATTCCTCTACTGTGTGACAGTAAGTCTCGTGGTTATGACCCAATCGTTAGCCAGTTTTATAAAAGCGTCTGCTACGGAGCCATAAAGTGAGATAGATAATGTGTGAAATAATGTGTGTCTGCTGTTTTCCCAGACACAGGACCAAACCCCTAGAGCAGACATGGGACCAAACCCCGGAGCAGACACGGGACCAGACCCGGGAGCAGACACGGGACCAGACCCCGCAGCAGACACGGGACCAGACCCCGCAGCAGACACGGGACCAGACCCCGGAGCAGACACGGGACCAGACCCCGGAGCAGACACGGGACCAGACCCCGCAGCAGACACGGGACCAGACCCCGGAGCAGACACGGGACCAGACCCCGCAGCAGACACGGGACCAGACCCCGCAGCAGACACGGGACCAGACCCCGCAGCAGACACGGGACCAGACCCCGCAGCAGACACGGAACCAGACGCGAGCAGACACGGGACCAGACCCCGCAGCAGACACGGGACCAGACCCCGGAGCAGACAAGGGACCAGACCCCGCAGCAGACACGGGACCAGACCCCGGAGCAGACACGGGACCAGACCCCGAGCAGACGACACGGGACCAGACCCCTCAGCAGACACGGGACCAGACCCCGCGAACCACACGGGACCAGACCCCGGAGCAGACACGGGACCAGACCCCGCAGCAGACACGGGACCAGACCCCGCAGCAGACACGGGACCAGACCCCGCAGCAGACACGGGACCAGACCCCGCAGCAGACACAGCACTGACCCGTTTCGCAGGCGACCAGTTTTAGGTGTAACCTCTTGAACCTACATTTTTTGCATTGAAAAAAAGCTAGCTACACAAATTTGTTCATACGTTATTACCGCATTTCTGAACGGAGGAAAATTCTATTGATGAATTTTTGTCAGCTCCGTCTGGACATACAGTGTGCCAAATTTCGATTAAAGTCTAGGCGGAAATGGGCGTGGCCTATATCAGGACATCCAGCTCCATTCAGGGAACTCGTGGATGTACGATGTACGAAGTGTGTCATTCGTTGTGTCCGAGGTCCCTGCAGGGTTCTGGACCACTCGTGGAAGTAGCACCGCCCCACCATGCACGGTTTAGGCTGTAGCAACAGTTTTATCTCCCAAAAAATAATAATAATCTTAGTGATAACAATAGGGTTCCCAGCACTGCTTGTTGATCCATGTTGGCTTGCATACGTTGATCCCAGCCCCATCAGGCTTGGACCCCTGACAAACAGTAGAGGAGCCAGCTGGTGGTTGCTCTGTTTAAGGGGACGCCTCCCACCACCATCAGGGTTTTTCCCTCTATTTACTGTAAGAGCTTTGTTCTGCCGAATCTATTAAGTGTGATATTAATGAAAAAATACATACATAAAAAATGTTAACGTAATCATCTTCTGTGTAATTCTTTCTTGGACCCTGATGGGAATATTTTCAGTGATATAGCTATAACTATGTGGGCTAAAAGAACCTTGATGTGAAGTTAAGATTTTTCATAAGCTTTGGGTATTGCAATTTCAGTAAACAGTAGCTTCATTCAGCTTATGTGTGTTATGTAAATAAATGTAAGTGATGTGATGCAAGTAGCTCTTGGCCACTTTCGTTATTTTAATGTAACCCTTAGATGAAGAAAGGTTGGAGACCCCTGGTCTACACTGATGATCAAATGTGTTTCATTATGGTTCTATTAAGTGTGATATTAATGAAAAAATACATAAAAATGTAAACGTAATCATCTTCTGTGTAACTTCTCTGTAGTATAATATAATTATGTTGAATCACCAATAGTTACTTTACTGTACTAATGATAAAGGTGTTTGGACAGCTGCTCTGGTTTTAGATGCAGTGAGGACTCCCCCTGCTGGTTAATGTTGAGAACAGCAGCTCCCTCCTCTATATCACTAACTCAAGTCTAATCAGGTTGTACAGATATAGTTTTTTTATTTTGATTTTACTAAGTTTAATGTTTTAAAGGATTTCAAATGTGTTGTTCAGTCTCTACAAGGCTATGAGTTCTTCTGATGTTTTTCATGCTTAATAATTAGTGTATATATATATGGCTTTATGGTAACAATCAACATTCTGTTCTTCTGCTCATAAAATCACATGTGAACTGATGCTGTTTTCTGTGAATTATTAATAAAATCTCGCTTGATGAAACATCTGCTGAGTGTCTTCACTGGGTCATCTGCTGGTGATTGTGCTGAATATTCTTCAATAAACATCTGTTTTAACATAATATTTGAAAAACCTTGGCATGTTAACATGTATTAGCATTTTTAGCATGTTTGTTAGCATGTTAACATTTATTAGCATTTATTAGCATATATTGGCATGTTAGCTTATGTTAGCATGTCAGCATTTGTTAGCATGTTAGCATTTGTTAGCATGTTTGCTAGCATGTTTGCTAGCATATTAACATTTATTAGCATTTATTAGCATATATTGGCATGTTAGCTTGTGTTAGCATGTCAGCATTTGTTAGCATATTAGCATTTGTTTGCCACTAGAACCTAAATATAGGTTGTAGCTGCTGCTTGAACAAACAACTTATGTGGACCTTTTTTGGGAGAGGCCAGTCTCTTTATTTTGCCTTTGTATCCCATTTTCATCTTATTTTTCATCGTCTCCTCTTTCACTCTGATTTCTTGTCTCTCTGTGTGCCATTATCACACAAAGACAACGGTAGAAACGCTCCCAGCATCATTAGCAGGTGAATTAAAGGATTCCAGTAGTGAGTCTACAGCGGGTTGTTTTCCATCGCAGCGCTGAATTACCATCAAATCTAAGGGCCGTTACAGAGTCAACGCGAGCAAGGCGAACAAGCAACGCGAGCGACGCGCTCCCTTTCATAGTCTAAACAGCGGACGCAAGTAAACCCAAGCGTCACGGGCGATGCATGAAATGCAATACACCGCCCACGCAACAGGGGGTAGCAGAGTGCTCCACGGTGTTCGGTCGGCAGAGCCAGACCCTCCCGGAGAGTGGCTCTTGTCAGGGAGCATAGATATATACCTATGGTCAGGGAGCAGCTGGCTGGCTGATTTCTTTTTATCAGATGCTTGTTTCCCCACCAGTACAGTATGCTACGATTGGGTAGCACTGACCAATACATTGATAAAAGGTCGCTTATAAATGGTTTAGCAGGTTTTAAAAATATATAGATACATTTGGGTCTCTCTCTCGCCTCTTGAGGAGGGCACACAGCATAGACTACACACAACGTTAATACATACCGAAAAATGTGACTCAGTAGTCCTATGTTTGACGAAATTGCACAGATATGTTGATTCTTACATTTTGGAAAACAAATTTACATTTTAGAAAACAAATTAACATTTTGGAAAACAAATTTACATTTTGGAAAACAAATTTACATTTTAGAAAACAAATTTACATTTTAGAAAACAAAATAACATTTTGGAAAACAAATTTACATTTTAGAAAACAAATTAACATTTTGGAAAACAAATTTACATTTTAGAAAACAAATTTACATTTTGGAAAACAAATTTACATTTTAGAAAACAAATTTACATTTTAGAAAACAAATTAACAAGATGCAAAACACTTTTACCAGTCCTGAAACAAATTTACAAATGACAGATTCTTCACGGAAAGGGGAATGTACCACATACCGAAGTGTGAAGTGTTGATTGGTCGAATGTTGGAGCCATCTTGGAAAAAAAACAGAGGAGGCACTCCCTTATATACTGTCTATGGGCCGTCTTTAATGCATCAGCGTCAATGTAGGCAAAGGTCTAACGGAAATAAAATCACTATAAATCGTCAAAATCTCATGCGATGTTGTAGTTTTTTAAACAAAAGACAAAGAGACTAATTAAGGTGTTAATACAAAGAATATTTATTATAATCAGTTCACAGATATGAGTACAAACGGAAAACTTCACCCTTCTGAACTAAGAGGTTCTGCTTCAAAGTGAAGTTTAAACAGACTGAAATGTCCAGGCTCACTCCCCCACTAATGATTCATTTATTTCTGCATGTAGTTATTCATTTAACGAGACTTAAAGTCATGTTTCGTCATCCACAGTCCGAGTCCCGCCAGACTCCTTTTAGGAAACCTGTGATTTAAACTTCAGCAGGTTGTGACAGTCCGCTACGCTCAGTCCTGGATCTGATTCTCCCGGGCTTCCCTTCCCTCCAGCGGGCCCAGCAATACGGCCTGGGTCTCCAGCTCGCGTGGTGTCGTTTTGGCTCCCAGGAATGGGCAGTGAGCTCCAGGTCCTGCAGCTGCAGACGGACTCAGCTGCCCCCGCTTTAACCGATCCGGCGCGGCTGTCGATCACGTTCCCCGTTTTTCCAATGTTTCTGTCAGGTCCGCGTGCTATAAAAACTCCAAACACCGACCACACGTAAAAGTCACCATAAACTTCATTCCGCCCTATACTCAACAACACAAATTGACTGCGCTCACCAGCAACACCCGCAACACCTCATCACTTCCGGTATGTGGTACATTCCCTTTCCGTGAAGAATCTGTCATTTGTAAATTTGTTTCGGGACTTGTAAAAGTGTTTTGCATCTTGTTAAATTGTTTTCTAAAATGTAAATTTGTTTTCTAAAATGTTATTTTGTTTTCCAAAATGTAAATTTGTTTTCTAAAATGTAAATTTGTTTTCTAAAATGTAAATTTGTTTTCTAAAATGTAATTTTGTTTTCTAAAATGTTATTTTGTTTTCCAAAATGTAAATTTGTTTTCTAAAAATGTTAATTTGTTTTCTAAAATGTAAATTTGTTTTCCAAAATGTAAATTTGTCTTGAGCTTTGTAAAAGTGTTTCATTCTTTGTAATGTTGCATTGCACTTCCCAGCCACCGTAACAATACGTGCAGTGTCGCCCCCACCGACAACGCGTAGTATTGTGCGTCGCGTATCAAACCTGGGACGACACATTTGGCTACGCATTGACGCATAATGGCGGCTGAAGCGTAGCGATGCGTAGCCTTGCGGACGCGTATGCGTACCGATGCGTTGGCCCTAATAAACCAACTTCACAGGGAGCCTCTTGAGTCAACAGCTCTGCATCCCCAATCTCATTCATTCAGTCATTCTGCCTGTATTGTTCATGAGGGAAATTTGGTTTGCACACTGAAAACACAGCATACAGACCATAGTGTAGGTAAACGATGGTGGGAAAGAGCCGACAGGGAGTGAAGAGCCAAAAAAAGTCAAAATAGAAAGTAGTTATAGAGACACGAGAGGCTGCGTTGTTTCATGTGCTAATGAAGCTGAGTAATTGCAGCGGGGAGAAACGAGTCCCAGCTCCTGTTACTGAACAGCCTGCATGTTTTCAGTCCGCACAAAGACACGATAGAACCAGGGGCGACTCTAGGATCAGACCTTTAGGGGGGCTCAGCCACTAATGAGAATATGACACGCATACAGTGCCTTGTAAAAGTGTTAACCCCACCTGCTAAATCAGTAATTTCACTGGATAACAATGACTATATGTATTTAGTATTATAACAGAGGGATAAATGCTAAATATTGAACATAAAAAGAAACTACGAAACTCCGTTTATAGACTACCAGAATCAAATGAAATGATGAGGTGAGTGAAGTCCGTGTTCGTTATTCGCTGGCGCTACCCGAGCTGGCTATGTTCTCCGGTAAGTGAGTCGCTGCAGGACTTCCGGTGCACCTTTACGATGGCAGCAGCATAAAAAGTGAGCTCCCCGACTTTAACTTTTGAACGCCCTGTTTACTTGTCAAAAAGCAACTGGCATACAGGTTAAACATAATTCGGAAAGGGCGAAGAGTATGCCGAGAGGAAAGTTAGGAAGAAAGTCTCAAAAACCCAAGGTACACACCAGTGGAAGTGAAGACGAAGACACGTTAGCATCAGAGCTAGCAGATCAGGGCGAAGAGGCCACTCAGAGCATGGCGAGCCTGGAGAAGACACTTTGTGAACTGCGAGATTTCCGTTGTGAAAATTCAGACACTCTAAAAGAAATTAAGGAAGACATTAGAGTGGCAAATAACAGGATTGATAATGCCGAGGGGCGGATATTGGAGGCCGAGAAGCGTTTGCAGTGTGTTGAGGATGCTACACTTGAACTCCTGGAGCTACAGAAACGGTTTGAGAACAGGCTGGTGGACCAAGAGGGACGCTCGCGTAGGGAAAATGTCAGGATTCACGGTGTAAAGGAGGGAGCGGAGGACAACGCCACGTCGATGATTGATTTTATTGAGAATCTCCTGAGAGAAAAGTTGGAGCTGCCTCCATCACTTAACCTCCAGATTGAGAGAGCCCACCGGGCACTTGTGTCACGGCCCCCCCCCAGATTCCCCACCGAGGTCCATCGTGGTAAGATTCATGAGTTTTAGAAGCAAAGAAGAGATAATAAAGATAGCATGGCAGAAAAGAGGCTTCGTGTACGGGGAGAAGAAGGTGTTTCTGGACCATGACTACGCTCCGGAGGTATTGAGAAAGCGGAAGGAGTATGCGGAGGCAAAGAAAGTTTTGAAGGAGAAGAAAATACGCTTCCAAACACCGTTCCCGGCGAAACTACGTGTGTTTTATGAGGGAGAAATCTGCGTTTACAACACGGCTGAAGAGGCGACTAAGGACATGGTGAGGAGAGGGTTTCAGGTGGGGGTGGTGAAACCCATGGAGAGTGGACTAGAGAGTGTCAGGCGCCTAACCTGGCAGGATAGCCGAGCTAAAAAGGTTTAACCACCCAAAGAGACAGAATCCGGATTTAAACAAAAACGGCAAACCATTAAGAGGTTCTAGGACAAAGTCCGATGGACTTCGGATTTAGGGACAAGGTTTGAATAGTTTCTGTGTACTTGGATTATGATCTGCACATGATTAAGGTGAGATATGGACATCTATTCATTTGAGTTGTGTTGAGTTAAAAGAGCGATTTCCTCTATATATTTTACCAAAAGTTAGAGAGACTTTTATTTTGCTGTAGCTAGCTCTTTAGTTTATTTCCTTTTATTTTATCTGTTAATTTTTTATTTGAGCTATTGGTCACATGGACAAAGCGGACCACAGCACAGAGGGCCCACTTCACCTAGGAGGAAGGGGACATCCCTCAGAGTGGAGTTGTCATCTGGACTCAGTTTCGAAACGCAGACCCCACGCAAGGAAGTTTTCTGGTTTTTCACTAGTTCATTAGTGATTAGTTTTATTTTGTCATTAATGTTTAGGGCAGTTTGCCAATTTTGTAGCATAAAGGGTAAGCATAGGACGGAGGAGACAGAAAATCAGCAATTATGGCAACCCAGAAAAGATTATTAAAGATAGCATCATATAATGTAAATGGAATACTCAACCCAATCAAAAGATCCAAGATACTAGGCAAAATGAAGAAAGAGGGGGTGGGGGTGGCTCTGCTGCAGGAGACCCACCTGTCAGAGAGGGAGCATGAAAAGCTTAAACGAAATGGATTTAATCAAGTATTTTCTTCGTCCTATAGAACAGGTCATAGGAGGGGAGTGGCCATTGTAATATCAGGGAAAACCATTTTTGAAAAACTTTCAGAAACATCAGACAAATAGGGAAGGTTTATAATAATTAAGGGGAGGTTGGAGGGAGAATTGGTCACTATTCTCAATGTATACGTGCCCCCAGGGTCAGACTGGATATTTTACAGGCAAATGTTCGATTTGATGACATCAGAGGGGGAAGGCATTTTGATTTGGGGAGGAGACCTAAATCTCAGAATAAACCCACAACTCGACTGTTCGGGCAGTGGGATACAGAAGTCCACAATTAGCAGAAAATTCAGAGGGCTATTGGCAGAGTTGGGAGTAATATTATTGTTTGGCTCTCTGTGAAGGCGGTTGCATTTTCTCCCTGCCGGAACGTTCGCAGCTGGCTACACGATGGATGCGTGGGAGAGGTGGCAGATCGTGTGTCTGGCGGTTCTTTCCGTGGAGGACATTGAAGATATCTACCTATTCGGAACCATGATAACAGGTCTTTTGCTGATTGGCTCAGGCATTGCCCTGGTTTATCGAGAAATTAAGAAGAAGACGGGAACTGAGCAAAATACCAGGCTGCCCGTCATGGTTGAAGCTGTGGGCAGAGCTGTCGGAACTCAAATTGTGACTATGAACTCCATGAGCCACAAATTGGATACTATGAACACCATGGGCCACAAATTGGATACCATCTTGGAGAGACAGTCAGCTCTGTATAGGCTGGACAACATCTTGGGGAAACTCACGGTTTTGGCAAGGAAATTTGATCGATACGGAGACCAGAGGGGACATTTCAGAGAAGTCGAGAGTGACTAACTTCGGCTCCTGGCCCTGAGACAAAACAAATTCCAATCTTATCTTTTTCGGCTCCCTGAACCAGCGCTGGCCTTGGCCGAGGCCGGTGTTGAATAATCACCTCCCCCCTGGCACTGCAGCGAGGCACACTCTTGCGTTCCTCACCCGATTCCCACAGACACCTGTTGATTGTTGACTCGGACTGGGTCCTGTTTCAAGGGTGACTCCATGGCAACCGGCTGTGTATCGCAATGACAATCGTGCGGACTGAGTAAACCAGATTACGCGGGCCAGACGTAGATTGACTACTCAGGACTACACACACACGAACTCTTACATATATACAGATATGCAATCACCCCCCAACCCCCATCCAGCGCCTTCTCCGCTTCTACCCCCAGTCAGGCGGGCGGGTCTGTGACCAGCCCCTTTGTTTGGCTGCAGGACCAGATGTCTGGTTGCCTGTGCTGGACTACCTGCACCCCAACACTCCCCTCCCCCATTGCGTGTCTTGTGTGCCCTTGTATTGGTTATGTGCTTATATTGTTGCTGAGGTGTTTTTTTCCTGTTCCCACACTGTGCTCCTAGTGGGGGCACAGTGTGGGAGTTGCCTTTTTCTCTTCGTCTCTCCTCATGTCATGCTGTATTTTCCTTAGCCAATGTATGTTTGTATGTACCTGTAAAGCGCTTTGTTGGTTTCTTATCTGTGAAATGCGCTCTATAAATAAAATTGGATTGGATTGGATAATCGATGTATGGAGAGAACTAAACCCTAAAGGAAGAGACTTTTTTCTCATCACCCCATTCAATATATTCAAGAATAGATTATTTCTTAATGTACAGTAAGGACTGTTATAGGATTTAAAATGTGAAATCGGGATAAGAGACCTATCAGACCATAGTCCAGTATATTTGACTTTAGCTATGTCAAGAGAAACAAAAGCAACACTTTGGAGGCTGAACATAAATGTTCTAAAACGACAAATGAAGGAGGAATTGGTTAAGGAAATTCAGACTTATGTAAGGGAAAATGATAATGGAGAGGTGTGTCCATCGGTGATGTGGGATGCGGGCAAAGCTGTGATTAGAGGGAAACTAATTGCTAAATCAGCATATTTATAAAAACAGGAAAAACTCAATAAACTTGAATCAGATCTTAAGAAACTAGAAAAACAACACCAAAATAAAGTGGATGAGAAATTAAACCAAGAAATCAAAAGGGTTAAAACAGAAATAAATGACATCCTAGCACAGGAGATTCAAAAAAAGCTGATGTACTTGAAACAGAGGTATTACGAAACAGGAAGTAAGTCGATAAAACTGCTGGCCTATAGGTTAAAAAAGCAAATGGCAATTGATAATATTTACAAAATCAGGGATCCACTTACTAATTCGACAAAATATATGACAGAAGAGATACATATTTGTTTTGGAATCTACTACAAAAATCTTTATTCTCAACCAGACATAAATAATAAGAATCAAATACTCTCATTGTTAGATTCTTTAAATTTGCCAAGAGCAACTGAGGACCAGAATTCAAATCTGACCAAGGAGATCTCGACTGAAGAAGTCAACTCGGCAATTTCAAAGCTGAAGACAAATAAGGCTCCAGGCATGGATGGATATACATCCGAGTTTTAGAAAGTGCTGCGGGAACCATTGATCCCCCTGCTGAAAAATGCATTTAACTGGGTACTCAAAAGGAGAAATCCCGAACTCCTGGAAGGAAGCCTTCATTTAGCTTATTCCAAAAGAAGGAAAGGACAAATTGGAATGCTCTAATTATAGACCAGTGAGTGTTCTTAACCAAGACTACAGACTATTCACTGCCATTCTAGCCAGATGTTTAGAAACAATTTTGCCAGATATAATTCACCAGGACCAGACTGGATTTATAAAACAAAGACAGACACAGGATAATATTTGGCAGAACGTAATCAAAAAAATAATAGAAGCAATAATAGTGGGACTGGATGCGGAAAAGGCATTCGACTCTGTCAGGTAGGATTTCCTGTATATGGTGATGGAGCGATTTGGTTTCCATTGAACTTTTGTCAAAACTATTTAATCTCTCTATAATAAACCCACAGCCAGGATTAAGATCAATGGAAATCTCTCAAACTCCTTCATACTAGAACGTGGATGTCGTCAAGGCTGCTCAATTAGCCCTCTCCTCTTTGCTATCTATTTGGAACCCCTGAGCCAATGGATAAAACAAAACAAAAATATTAGGTGTAGACATAGAGGGGGATGAACAGAAAATAGCATTATTCACGGATGACGTATTAATATACCTGAAGCAACCCACTGAATCATGTCAACACTTGAGGACTTTGGTTTATTATCAGGCTATAAATTGAATGTGAAAAAGACACAGGTCCTTACATTCAACTATGTTCCGGATCGTGCTGAAAGAGAAGGATTCAAATTTAATTGGGATTCAAAATCCATTAAATATTTGGGAGTCGATCTACCTCAAGACCTATCTCAACTGTCCATCCATCCATCCATCCATCGTCAACCACTCATCCCGCGCACAGGGTCGTGGGGGGGCTGGAGCCAATCCCAGCATACGTCGGGCGAAAGGCGGGGTACACCCTGGACAGGTCGCCAGTCCATCGCAGGGCCACACATAGACAAACAACCACTCACTCACACATGCACACCTACGGACAATTTAGGGACACCAATAAACCCAGCCCGCATGTCTTTGGCCGGCGGGAGGAAGCCGGAGTACCCGGAGAGAACCCACACAGACACGGGGAGAACATGCAAACTCCACACAGAAAGGCCGGGGCAACCGGGGTACGAACCCACAACCTTCTTGCTGTGAGGCGACAGTGCTAACCACCGCACCACCGTGTCCCCTCCTATCTCAACTGAAATCCATAAATTATGATTTATTAATTTCAAAAAATAAAATCTGATGGAACCTAATCTCATTCACAAGCTTAGCTTCAAGGGTAGAAGTGATCAAAATGAACGTTCTTCCAAGGTTATTGTATTTATTCCAAACACTGCCAGTAGAAGTAAAAGACAAAGAATTTACAGAATGGGACAGGTTCATCTCTCGATACATTTGGCAAGGAAAAAGACCATGGATATATATATATATAGAACTCTTCAGCTTCCCAGAGTTGAAGGGGGACTAGCCCTGCCCTTTTTTAAGAGCTATTACCAGGCGGCGCAACTAAAAACCTTTTGGAACTTGTGCAGTCCTGCCTACAGTGCGGGATGGAAAGACATCGAATGCCATACATCAACCATCATTCCAATACAAGCTATAATAAATGATAAAAAACTGAGAAAGCATCTTAATGAGGAACTAAATCCATGGCTGGGTCTATCCCTTAATATTTGGTTTGAGATTATAGCAAAGAATAACCTTATAGAGCAGAGTACGTTACTGCGGTGGATTGCACATGATTCAGATTTTACACTTAATACAATGGATGGGAGCTTCAGAAGATGGGGCGGGGGGCCAACAGTATTCTTTTGACCAAAACTTAAATTTTCATGTTCAAGCTTTAGTTTTTCAACTATGTATATTTTTTTCAAATTAGCAAAACATTTGGCCCCGATTTAGCTCCATAAAAACCTGTTCAAGGGTGAGTTTTTCTTGCTTTCTACACATCATGTCAGTCTGTTATTCTGTTTCTTCTTCCAACAGAGTTATATCTGCACACGGAGGCTGAGAACAACTGTGGTTGTAAAAATTATTTTATTTCTTGAGATCATGATTTTATTATCTTTTGGGTTTTTCACAATTGCACTTGTAGTTCTTATCAAGCACAACATTGTAAAAAAAAATCACCACAATTGCGACAAAGGTGCTGAGTCGTGAGAGTGCGAAATCAGGAAAGATGTTCTTCATCTTTGCTGCAAAGTTTGAATTTGCTGAGAGCTGCTACTTGGTACCTCAGGATATACTAACAGGCAGGGGCGGAGCTGGAGGGGGGGGCTTCTGGAGCTACAGTAGTTTTCTTTTTTCACAAACATACCATTCAGCTTAGCGGTAACATCTTTACAGTCTGTCACACCTTCAGAGGTGAAGGTCAACGACACGTAACTTCCTGCATTCTGGTGAATTTTTAATGCATCCATTTCTAACTTTTTTCTGAATCAATGTATGGTGGAAATATCTTGATTTATGAAAATGAAACAAACAAAATTCAAAATATACATATACTATATTGCATTCATTGCATTATATACTATAATGGAATATAATGCAGCAAGGCTCTCAGGCATTCGTTTTGGTTTAAATATTTAGTCTCCTATAGATCAAGTTTCTCATCATCTCTGCTGACTGCATAATTGACTCTTTCCTCCTCTTTTGACTCTTTTGTTGGAGAAGTAATCTCTCTAAATGTGCATTAGGCATTTATTCCCCTCATGGATACTTAAACTGCTAGACTTTAACAGCTCATGTGTGTTTCAGCAAGATTTCTGCTAATGTTCAAAACGTTCTGCACATTTAATATAACTCATCCCATCTGTGTTCTGAGATTTGGAAGAAACTGAAACTACGGTAGAAATACATGAAGCACATCAAGCGAGACACATCTGCCTCAGCATTGACACAGCAGAGCGTCCATTATATTTAACTGAAGCTGCACAGACCACGGAAGTGTGTTCGAGCCTGAAGCATAGCCTGTAAATGTCACGTCCCAGAAACTCCAAGCAAAATGTAGCAATACTAGTGCTCACCTAAACTTTGTGTTCCTTAAATTTAAAATTACATTCGGGGCTACCATCAAAACCAGTCAGGGCTGAAACCGTGGGAAAATGATCTTTTTTTTCACAGTCCTGGATGGTTTAAAAGACACTAATTCTGTTAACGTTACACACTTACAACATAATTCTTAGGTCTGGCTTATTTTGCAAAGAGTATGTTGTGTTTGTAATTAGATCATTTAAATCCAGCAAAGTACATTTTAAACAGGCTTTTTAATCATTGATTCATTGTGGCACTTTGGCACATTATTTTCTTATTTTTATTCACTTTTGGTTTCTTTTTTATCAGTGTGAATGAAAAACGTTTCTAAGTCAAACTTTTTCTTTAACTTAATAAATCTAGTTTTATGTACTTAAAATATAATTATACCTGTCTTATAGTAGTTGTAGTTTCTTTATTTCAAACCTTCATTTATTGCTGTTAAGTTTTAACTCAGAGTTGTTTGAATGACTGAAATCTGCTCAGATGATCTTAATGAGAGCAACAGGACACGTAACGTTATAGTAGAGAACAGCATGTTTAGGATCCCCAAAACAGAGATTAAAACACTTCAAAAATCAAACAATGATCTAACAAAGTAAATGAAGAAGAATTAACTTTAGATACCCTCTATTCTTATATGATTTATCAGGAGTTAGGAGGAGACAGTGTTGAGATTTATAATAACATGTAACTTTAATACTGAAAGCATTTAGAGAAGCATGACTAAACCTATACACACTAATATTAATAGGGATAGTGTTCCACTGTGTTGAATATATGCTATGGGGTGTTTTTTTTAATTCTAGCTGTTATTTTAAAGCACTGTACTGCACTCTGTGATGTGTTATTGAGCGATTACATCATTGAGAGTAAGATCCGTTCCCCCAGGAACAGGAAGTCTGAGATTGAGAAACACCCTCATTCATATAAAAGAGGAAATGATTGGTTTCATATTTCATGTTAGTATATCTAGAGGTACCAGGCAGCAGCTCTCAGCAGATTCTAAATCTGGAGCAAAGATGAACCTCTCTTCAGCTTTTTCAGAGAGAAGAGGGTTAGGCCCGCGGAGCGCTCTTGACTGTTTTCCACTCCGATAAAAACGAACAGGAAGAGATTTCAAGCAGCACGGTGAGATAAAATTGATTAATTACAATTGGATTGTGAATTCAAGGTTTTGAACAAACATTCTAAACAAGCAACCATTGCTAAATGAATTAAGTAATGAATAATTGGCGAAATCATTCTCTTAACTAAAGAGAATAAATTAAACTAATTCTGACTTTTGGGAAGTGAGTATTGGGTATTTTTTTTGGGGTCATTTTGGGTAACAAAGATATAGGACTGAGGTTATGAATGACATCTTTTGGCAGACACGGACATATTTATGATTGAATTCTCATATGGTGATAAGACAATTGATTGACGGACAAGACCAGTAAGAGAACTGGCAGAGTAGGCAAGGCCTAAAAATGAATCTACGAAACTGATAGCACGTTTCTTGATTAAAGAGGCGGACTGCAGAGTAAAAAAAAAAAAAGATAGTTAGATTTTGACTGCAGGGTCGCACCGGGTTTTTCATACAAGTTTCCCGAACAAAAACAAATAGTCTATACTCTTTAGAAGAGCCTCTTGATTATTTAGAGACAGACTGCAACAAGGCAGAACATACTAAATAGGTCGAGTTATTTGACTATTAAGTTGATTTTGTCCGCAGTGCTGTACATGGGTTTTCACGTAAGTTTCCCGAACAAATAACCTCGCGGTGTGGTGACGATCACATCGACCAAGACATAGTATACTATAAGGTCCAAGGGTCAATCATGGAAGAAGAAATTCCCCGTCCCAGTGATGCAACTGGACCCATAGTGGGTGAAATTACTCATAAATATGGACCGGAATGTTCGCGATGTCTTTCATAGGTTTACTGGTCAAAAAAGCTTTGGCTTTCCGAGAAACGGATCTTTGTGTACAAAGACACTGAGAAGGTTAAAGCAAGATTTTAGAAGAAGTAGAAAGAAAATGAATGGGAAAATCAATAATTAAGATTAAGGATTTAAAGCTACTGAGCAGCCTACAGGAAAAACAAAGAATGTTTTAAAAGATAGATAAAACAGTGATCTAGGGAAAGAATGCAAACACACATGCACCAATAACCTCATCAGTTCTAACCAAAGCCCATTTCTGAGCTTTCTCTAAAAATCAGGAAGACGAGCTGGAGAAACAGAGGGACGAAGAGGACACGGACTCAACAATCGGACAGGACCAACAGCATCCGTCACACCTGCATTGGGTGGAAAGACCAACGAGTACGTGAGAAAACCATGTTTGAACAGGCTGGTGGGCAACATATGGAGCGCGGACCTGAAAAAGGCCGCTCCCACAAAGGAAGTGGTCGAGTCAGAAGAGGCCGAGGCGGGTACCGTGGGCAAAATGGTGAGCCCTACAACCCAGACCAGTGTTGGTACTGCAAGGACTTTGGACATTGGGTATGTAACTGCCTGAAGAAAAAGCAAAAACACCTCAGACAGAGAACAACACTTGTCCCTCTGTTTGACTGAGTCCAACAGCTGATAAGGAAGGTAGTGCTACCACACACACACACTCGCTTCATGCAATGAAGAAATGCTTTGCACTGATACACTGTTTTTGTTTTTGCTATTAGGGACAATTGATAGGTTAGAAAGTTCTGAAAAAGAATCTATTCAGTTAAACCATTAACCCTTACTAATCTTCTGAAACCTAGAAGAAGATGCCTACTACTGAGTGTAAAGTTAAAGGGGTTCCACTCACATAACTTGATTATTAGAGCTAAAGATTTGACACTGAAGATTATTTGGTCATTCTATTTAGTCAATTGGGGTTACAGATCAAACAGTAAGAGAACAATTCTCTGTTCCTCTCTCCTGTACATGGGAAAAACTATTCTTGGTGTATGAAGGTTCCACCTATTTGGTTTAGGTAGTGATTTAATGTGCACTTTTAACATTGGTTTAACCTCAACACCTGACGGATTGAGAATTTCTCCTAATGTTCAACTGACGTAACCACATTAATTACAGTGTGGCTAAAATGACCTCACTAAGGCGGCGTCTGTAATCAGCCCTGCCTCTGACTGCATGAAACCTGACAACCAATACATCACTCAAGGCTGCATCTGCTTTTTATCCCTCATGAAAAGTTTTTTGGTGCAGTGCTGTTTTCATGTAAAATGAACAGAATAGCAGCTTGTTCAGTTTAGTGTTAACTATTAGATTTTTACTTGAGCCGGTCACCCAGAATGTCTGTATACGTTCCTGATGTCACTGTAAGACTTTTGCTGCCAAAGCTATTGAAGCGTTCGTGAATATGGAACTGGCTCTGCAGTCTCCCCCGATGCTGGGACTGCCAGATCCCTAAAAACAGTTCATACAGACATACACGTAAATACACATGCTTGCAATGAAGACATGCTTTTTGCACGCTACAAACACTCCCCACACGATAGAAAGATCAAATTAGACGCAAAAACAGCACGGTTAACAGAAATAACTTTTGGAAAATATGTCCAAGTATTCAATCTGTTTGTCTGGTGTGTATACAAATTGCCTACCATGGTGTTAATTATATATGGGAAGAAAATTGGATTTTTAGTTGATTCAGGAGCAATAATTTGGGTTTAGTGAAGTTTTGTTCTTCAAATCAGAAGCTCTCTGGTAAACTAGTTTTTTCTTTAGAAAAATGGTTAGAAGAATGGTTATCTCAGAGAAGTTCACCATTCTTATGATTTGAGTATATTCAGATCCTTAGGATCCTGAACTAGATAAAAAAGGAAAATGTTCATTGTTTGTTTTCCCCTTCCATCTGAGTGTGATGAAAATGTGGCAGGCAGACATTTGAAAATGTCTATTTGAAATTGAAGACATTGGCTTTAAAGTTGTGCGACTTGATAAAAATCACTCTTTGGCTGACATATTTTTGTTGCAGCCTAAAAGTACGCATTTGTTTACAAATGATATGTCAGTCTGTTAATCTCCTGATTACGGTAACATAAATTGGGACACCTTTAGTTAAGATTAAGGAATCACAAATATTACATGCATTCCTTTTGTCACCTTTTGACCCTGATGAAGACTACGTTGAAAGGTTTTTTTGAACAAATCAAAGGACGAGTATGAGTTTTCTTTTGTCTACTGGCATATACACATGTCCAGTGGCTGTCACCTTGACTGATAAACTACAGAAGTTTTTCAGAAATTCTAAACTCAAAAGCTCACATTCATGTTTCTTTGTCTCCAACAGAAGAGGAGACAGACCCAGGACACCTTGGGACTATTTGTAAAATTGACTGACTGGACTGACAATGTGATAATGTGTTTATTTCTCTCCATCGACAGGAGACTATAGAAAACCTATACGACAGCGTATGTGTTGTATTCACATTGTTCACATATTCAGTGAACGTGTGACTACAAACAGGCATATTCACACGGTAAAAACGACATTTTATCTACTGATGTTTCACCACTTTTGTCTTAGGTACAGCGTTATCTCTGGGCAAAACACACAAATGTGACGTGGATTGATTGACAAATTGTTAACCTGTAGTCATCAAGCTGCGTTCGGACTACAGGCCCCAGAATACATCAGTACACGCTAAAACAGGAAGTAATTGACAGAAATCCGACCGTGTTTTTAACTCTTTATTGACGGATGGGGTTTATAGTTCCATGTTTAGATTCTCCAACACGTACACTTATTCTCTCAAGTAACATAAATAAGAAAAATCATTTTTATTACAAATGTTAAAGTTTTGTTTCATTCAGGACCTTCAAGCAGTAAATGCAGAGGGTCTATGTGGGTCTATGCTCGAGCACCTAATGTCTCCCACAGCTAAACATAACATTCTGCAGGGAATGTTAAAGGTTTTGAACGCTGTTGTTTCATCTAACGTTTTTCTTTTCTCAGAGTTCCAGCAGAAAAGACAGTAAATATGGTTTTATAGTTCTGGGTGATGGTAAGCTATACACCTTGACACACCTTTGTGAGGAATACATTGAGTTGTTAATTAATGATGCCATAAATTACAAAAAGAATAACAGTGTGTTTATATGTACCCTGGAGAAATCCTTCTTTCTTTGAGAGAGGACAGCCAGAGGAGGAGACACACACACACACACACACATCACACAGAGATAAGACACAAGCTAAAACAAGTGAAATTTTGGTTTAAAGAAATGATTTTGATATACATTTTTGTTGAATGTCATATGATATGATGCTTCCCATAACAGGTAACGATTTAGATAAATAGAAGGCTAAAAAACTTTAAGTTGTAATGATTCTTGGAACTAGCAGATAGTAATTAGTGTTACTTTGGTTTGTAAACTGGAGATAAAAAAAATGACATAAACAATGTATTTTGGGTAATTCGTCTTAGTTTAATGGTGATATTGATTAAAAGAAGGTTTAAATGAGATTTAATCCTAAAAGTAGTACATTTCATATCGTACTCTAATGAGTTTTTGAGTTGCTATATCAAAAATTGTTTTAAATTAGTTGATGTTGAAACACTTTACTGTGGTGAATTTCATCTAAAGAAATTATCTATTGAACTTTGGTTACTGATAAACAGGATTTGCTGTAAAACCTAGAACAATGTTAAGGATTAGAATATTAAACAGATTATTTATATTGCTTTTTGAGTCATGAGCTTTGTCATGTCTCAAATAGGAGGGATATAGTAGCAATGATAAATAAGGGGTTTAATAAAGAGAAAGGGAAAAGTAGCAGGGGAAATAAATAGTGTTAAATAATTTTAGTGTTAAATAATTTTTCTAAAGACGTTTGAAACACTTGTTGTGACATCACTGTAGCTCCAGTTTAAAAGACCTTGGATAACCAAAGTGCTAGAATAGTTAACAATTGTACATTTAAAGAAAAAAATCGGCTTAGGTGAGAACAAAATTGATAGACTATTAAAAAGGATCATTTACCCCCTGATTGACACAGTAGTGTAAGGGTATGCGATAGTAATTGTTTTTGTTTTGTTGATTCTGATCTGCTCTAAAGAATTTTGCTCTAAAGATTTTTTTTTCTTTATCTATACATACATAGGGAGAGGCCCATAATAAAAAAACACCTATTTCTTCCACGGCAGTATAAGGGAAATGATAGGATAGGTTAGGTTGTTGCGTGAGAATTTTCTTCTGCTCTTTTGGCCGTGAGAATCCAGGTGTCAAGCCTGGGGATTCTGTGGTGATAACAACTTCAGGAGGAAGGATTGGCAAATAGACGGTGAAAGAAACCATTGCGATCAATCCAGTGACACATGGGGCAGTGAAAGGTTCCAGGGAGAGTCACCTGGATACACGCATCACTACAAAAGGTTCCAGATGTGGAGGAGAGAACAGGTTTTTCTACAACCTGCAACAAGTGACGAGCAGATCCTCTGCTGAGTCACCCACAAGCCATTTCTGAAGCGACAGGGGAAACTGGAGTTTCCTCACTGTTTGCAACACATTGAGAGAGGAGGAAAACGAGAAGTTTTTCCAAGGAGGAAAAACCAGAAGCTACTTATTGGTATTGTAGCCTGCTGTTTAAAATCATTTCAGAAGACAGCAGTGATACTGATGTCTTCTCTGACAACCACAGCACATTCTCTGACAGTGACAGCAGAATATACTTCACAATTGTAGAGGACACACCACCTCTCTCTCTCTGAACACACACACACTCACTGCACATTCTTTTGAGGAACTGTTGACATTCCTCTGTGACACACACACACACACACACAGGAGCAGATGGACAGAAAGGACTGCAACAGGTACCCTTCAAGAAGAACATGGGGGGTTTTCCACATTTGAAGTGTGTTTATTCTTCATTGCTGCATTTATGATTTTCTATTGCATTTATGGTTTTGCATTTTATTTTTGATGAGAGAAAAATATGATAAATCACGTGTAACCATTCCTCCCAACATTTGCATACAAAAACACTTTAGGAACAATAGTGAAGAACATGGAAAGAAAGACGGGTTATGCGTTCACTGCTTTCCATATCAATGAGAAAATGGTGGTTGGAATACAATAAGTACTAGTACAGAGCTAATATTACTGTAATGATTAACTTACGTCCTCTCTTATGTTCCAATAACAGACATTAGGATGGTTGGTATACGAATGCTACTAAATTGGGGCTAATTAGGGGTTTTGTACCTTATGTGGTTCCTCATGACCACACAAATCTAACTGATAGATTATTGATGAAAGAAAGTAAATTATTCCTAAACAGCAATATTGTTAATATTGAACAAAGTTAAGTATAAAGACTTAGGCCATTTTTTTGTTGTGTGCTTTAGAACTCAGGAAAAGTTCCTTGTGGATCTTTTATTACATTGAAGTAATTTCACTTTCCACATTTTGACGACATACACACCACGTTTGACTAAGACTTTTGAAAGATTATCTAATAGATACATTTTCTAATAAGGAATTACTTGGGTTTAGTTTGGAAATGTATGCGTGATGTAGGTTATACTGATTTCTGTTCACTATTTCTTCGCTCACAGAAATAAGCTATTTCCAGTGAAACCACACACATAGAATAACTGAATTTTATTTGTGCTATGACAGCACTTAATTTCTTAAAAACTTCACCGTATGGGTTTGGAGTACTTGGGGTTTAACCATGGGTTGTCAATGGACATACGCATGGGTAGATATGAAATTAGTAAATGTTCACACTTTACACCAGCTTATTTTAATGGTTAAATACATAACACATTCTTTACACAAATTATAAGGCACTATTCTGATGTGATATTAACCAGTGACATTCAGGTCTAGGGTTTTTAGCAGATTATGTTTGGTCTTCGGATTTGTTTTTTTGTTTTGTTTGCTATGTCGTTACCCTAATCAAGAAAAAGAGTTAACTTCATTCTCATGGTAAATATGATTGAGCCTTCTGACGTATTCCGTCTTTCTGAATATGATAATGATGTTTGGACACCGTCTCTGATAGTGTGGGAGATTGATTCATTTTGTTTTATTCTTTGACGTGGATGCTTGCTACTATTTAAAAGAGGTTTTTTTGTACCTTTCCATTTAACAGGTAAGAAATAGACATGAATATCCATAGGGTTGAATCTTTAAAAGTAAAATGTATTTTTGTGATTATTTTGTAATCAAAAGGGTGAACTGTGGTGGCAAATTTTATTTTAACCATTTGTTTAATGATTGTTTTATAACGCCACAAGATTTAGCTTCTTCATGTGTAGATTCAAAAGGCTCCAAGTGAAATAGTTGGCAACCGTGAACTATAGCCCAGTAGAGTTATTTAGTTTCACTAGTTTGAACCTTCTCACATTGTTGACTTTTTAGCAGACGAAGTCGAGAAGGCCACAAACCGTATCTCTTTCTGTCTCCTGAGATAAGCAGGTGTTTAGTCTAATGTAGGAGACACTGGAGCAGAATGGAAGGTTGTAAAATCATCTGACTGTCTATGGTATTTTTTAGAAAAGTGGCAGCATGCTAAAGATATTTGAAGAGGGGTGGCTTAATGGAGTTTCTTCACTATAAAATAAAAGACATTTTCAGTTGTGCCTTTGAAACTGTGTTTTCTCCATTTGCAAATGTAAATAAATACTCAAAGACCAAACTTTGGTTTAATTCTCAAAACGGTCATTATTCGTTTTCATTTGATCATTGATATTTCTAAACGCTGCTGCTTCTTAGGAAAACTTCCACCACAAGAGTGAATTACAGTAGTCAATACGTGAGGAAATGAAAGCATGGATGAGCATCTCTAGTTCTGACTGAGAGACCACAGCCCTTAATTTGCTAATATTGCGTAAATGAAAAAAACAGGATTTGGTCAATGATTTAATATGAATTTCAAAAGATAGGGATTTGTCAAATGTCACCCCAAGGTTCCTTAGACTGGGCCGGACCGCAGATGAGAAAGGCCCAATGTTCTGCTTGATCAGAGGAATAGCACTGTCTGGCGCTATGATTAAAACCTCTGTCTTATCTGGATTCAACTGCAAAAAGCTTTCAGTCATCCAGTTGTTTATGGCATCTATGCAATCTAGGAGCCTAGTAAGTTTGTATGTCTCATTTTGCCTAAAAGTAAAATGGAGCTGTATGTCATCTGCATATATCATGATATGGTGGTCGACTGTATCGAATGCAGAACTGAGGTCTAAAAGTACCAACAGTGAACATAAACCTACGTCTGAGGCCATCTTAAGGTCATTATGGACTCTCACCAGGGCAGTCTCAGTAGAATGTCTCTTCCTATAGCCTGACTGAAATTTGTCATATATCTCAAAATTCTCTAAAACCACTGTAAGTTGATTAGCCACAGCTTTTTCGAGAATTTTGGACAATAATGGCAGCTTTGAAATGGGGCGATAGTTTTGTAACACTGTTGGGTCCAGATTATTCTTCTTTATTATAGGTTGGATAGTGGCATGTTTAAAATAGGACGGGACACAGCCTGTTGCCAATGAGGAGTTGACAATAGCCACTATACTAAGGCCTATGGCAGGAAGTACTTTTGAAAATAATGAGGCTGGTATTATATCCTGTGGACAAAAGGACATTTTCATTTTCTTGGCCATATTTAGCAACTCCTGGAGGCTGATAGGTTGGAAAAATTCAATGGCCCAGGCTGAATATTTGCTCTAATAGACTCTACCTTATCAATAAAAAATGACAACAGCCTATTACAGTCATCTTGAGAGCACATTGTTGGCACAGTGGCAGGAGGAGAAACAATATTATTTATAGTATCAAATAAAACCTTAGGGTTTCTCTTAGAAGATTTATTAAATTAAATTAGAAAAATAGGCCAACCTGGATTTCTTAACTAAGTTATTAAAATCCTGCATGAGCTCCTTAAGATACAGACGGTGTACTTCGAGCCCAGTGGATTTCCACAGGCGTTCAGTCCTACGGCACCTCCTCCTTAGACAACGTACATCGTCCGTCATCCAAGGCTTAGATCTTAACTTTAAAGGAGCCACTTTGTCCAACACAGAAGAACAAAGGTCGTTAAAAGATTGCATTAAGAGCTCAACATCATTATCCCATACCCATAGTATTAAAATCACAGCTAAACTGGGAGATAAATTGCTCAACAGTTGTTTGAGTAATAATACGCTGACATGTCAATTGTTTCCGGCAGGAGGGATCAGCAATGATAGAGAGATTAAAAAAGATTCACTTGTGATCACTAATCAACATATTCTCGCAGCATATAGAATTAACCTCAAGGCCTAGTGTAAAAACAAGGTCTGAATGTATGACCACCAGCATGTGTGGGCCCATGAACATGCTGCTTTAGATTGTGTGAATCAGTAATACTAAGGAAATCTTTTGCAGCATTGTTATCAGTCACGTCAGTGTGCAAGTTAAAATCCCCAACCATTAATAGCTTTTCAAATTTAATAACCGATGACATGAAGTCTGTGAACTCAGATAAAAACTGCCCAGCAGGACCAGGGGGGCGATAAATAAGAATGCAATAAAACGGCTTTAACCGACCAACTCTGGTGATTTGCAGTTCAAAAGAGGAGAAAGTTTCCACGCTCACCAGCTGACAGGGGTAGATATTTCTCCATACCATGGCAAGTCCTCCACCGCGGCCAGACAGACGCGGGGATCCAATATACGAGCAGTCAACAGGACACAGCTCATTTAGATGAATGAACTCTGAATTACGTTGCCAGGTTTCTGTCAGAAATAAAAAGTCCAAGTTTTGACTTACAAACAGATCATTCAGAACATGCGCCTTGTTCGCCACAGAGCAGGCATTTAACAAGCACATATTCACAGATGCGATAACTGAATCTTCACAGATAGAAGAGGATGTACACTTGATAATTCTGAGCGTAGACAGGCCACGACGGTCCCGGCTATGGTGTAGGGGAGGTGGATCCCTGTTCTACCGGGCACATCCGGAAACACTGTCCGTAGGTAGGATGATCTGTCAGGGCTCCGTGAACAGGCAACGCCTGGTTGGTAGAGAGATGTGAAGTTACAATCCAAGAGCAGACAGTTAGTCCAGCATGGGAATATTTCCATAGGCGGCGATGTTTAACCTGGAGGCCCGCTCTAGTCCCTCGCCTCCTCCGTTTACCACGCTTCTTGGGCGGGTGCGCAGGATTCCTTCTCCAGTCACGGTGCAGCGAGAGGCCGTGGCCCGGTAAACACAGGCGGACACATGGTGGTAGTGGAGGTGGATCACAGATTCCCATACAACTGGTCATTTCAGCTCTAATAAGCAACAGCATTTGTCGATCGTAAACCAGCGCTGCTGATACATTTGTGAACAAGAATAGTGGCATTAAAAGGCATATTACAATAAGTATCTGATACCGGGAGACAGAGAGGGCAGCGGCGAAGCCAAACACAGGCGCCATTGCTTCAAACTCCAGAGAGCAGAGGAAAACCAGTGTCCACCAAAGCCAGCATATCTCCACCAGACTCCATGTAAATAATCAGGACTTTTAGCGTGTATAGAGCCAGCATATCTCCACATGTAAATGGGTGAATTAAGGGTTTATTTCCACCAAACCAGAGTGGTGATTGTTGGAACAGTGGAAAGATGAACCAAGACAGCTTTTGATAGTTTTATTTAGTTTCTGTCCACTGTGAATAAATTGTGTTTTACGATTATAAAAGTCCTGATTATTTACATGGAGTCTGGTGGGTTTGGTGATGGGGATTTCGGGGCGCTAACTGCTGCTGAACATTAGTCCTGTAGGGTTACATTACAGCCTGGTTCTGGTTTAATACTGGACCAGTTTCAGAGATTTTTGTTCCATCAGACACTCAGACACACACACATGGAGACAGAGAGTGCAGGGGCCTGTTGCACAAAAGTAGAATAAAGAAATCCAGGATAACTGAAAAAGCGCAGCTTGACTTAGTGTGATCCGCTCATCGCAGCTTAATCGGTTGCACGTTTGCTGAGCCAGGATAAGTAGGTGAAGCTATGTCAAGCCAGGAGTACATAGCTGGGATAAGTGCACGTTCACGGCTTTCTTAAATAGACCACGGTATCCATCAGAGATTTACTGTTGCAGAAATGGAAAAGAGCAGCTTCTAATGGAAATTTACGAGGAGGTGAAATATGCAAAAA
The DNA here is from genome assembly GCF_010015445.1 of Perca fluviatilis. Classification (NCBI taxonomy): domain Eukaryota; kingdom Metazoa; phylum Chordata; class Actinopteri; order Perciformes; family Percidae; genus Perca; species Perca fluviatilis. The sequence continues at coordinate 41,448,241 of NC_053116.1, forward strand.
GGGAAATACGGCTGTTATCAAACGGAAAAAAAAGCCCGACAGACAATAGTGGACCGACTGAATACGTATGGATTTAAAACAAATCTACTTAGTCACTCCACGTTTTAATTGCCTTAATATGCTTGTTTGATGTGTTGGTTTTATTGCTGCATCTGTTTTTTATGTGCTAAATGTGCTGGTTTTACTGAAAAATGTATTTGAGTAGCCTGTAAAGCACTATGTAAATAAAATGTTTTATTATTTAGCCTACTTTGCCTTAAAAGTGAGCAGAGGGAATTCTTGTTCCTCGGGAAATTTACCCTAAGGACTAGGCTTAATTTCCCTTATTCATAATGCAAGAATATGTTTTACAACCATATGCATAAATCTCCATAAGCTATGTTCTAAATATCTTTCTACAATTAATGATCATACAGAACAAACATGACTGGACAAAAACTAGAAAAAGAAGTGACTTCAATACACACTGTAAGCATATCTGTAACAACAATGTAGCCTGTTAATATTCATGTTTTTTTTCTCACTCCCAAACTCGAAGATGACAAGTGACAGCACCAAAATAAAATGATTAAGAAGCTTTGTGTCATTCCAACACATTCTCACTCCCATTTGGTAAAAAAGGACATTTGGTCAGGTGCCATTGTCGTCGTTATTGACGCTAAAAGTCTCCTTTAGAGTCCGCTGCACGGTGTGGGAGGATCCTCCCCCGCCTCCCCCCGCCTCCCCACGTTGCACAGGGCAAATTTCACAGTGACAACAGCGGAGGAAAAGCCCATTTCCTCCGCGTCGTCCCACTTTATCTCAGGGTGCCAGTGCAACCATTTCTTACCATCAAAACAACTGCAATAGTAGAATTTAAATCAAACTCGTGACAGGAATAATGACAAGTAACGCATGTTAATAAAATAAAGCAGAACACATTCAGAAGACAACAGAATAACTGTTAAACACGTTTATTTCAGATCAGAGTGTCAGCTGATTTAACACATAAGACTCCAGGATTAATCTTAGCCTGCCTGTTAGCCTGCTCTGGACCAGGCTAGCTGCAAAGAATAAATCTTCATGGTTACTTGGCTGGGTTTAATTCAACCTGCTTTTGTGCAACCAAGTCAAAGCTAAATTCATCCAGGATAACCTGAATATCCCGGCTTAATCCCTTATCCTGGTTTTGTGCACACTTTTCATTTGGCTAGTAGTTTCCATATGAGCCAGGCTTTTTCTGTAACATGAGCGCCATCTATTGGTGCTATTCTGCAGACTTTAGGGTAAGTTTGGAGACACTACCTTATTTAATCATTAAATTAATAAATATTTTTGTGTCGGTGTTGTAGTTTGTAGACGTTCTCTAAGCCTTAGTCTTACAGCCGTCTCACCGCTGGATGCTTGTAGAAACTAATGTTATTTCTGCAGGTTGGAGGACGGCTCATTTTGATGAAAATGAGTTTGTAGCTCGTTGTTAACCTTACTACGTTAGGAAAGATGCGTCGCTTATGATTTAAAGGGGTGATAGAATGATTATATAGGGCATTTCACACTGTTCCTTAAGGTCTCCTAATAGGGTATGTAACATTGGTTACAGTGGCTGAAAATGGCCTGAGTGCTCTTCTATGCTCCCTAATAGAACACTCTGAAATGAACTGATTGAAATTACAGGTTTTCTGCCTTATATGGTCTGCTCATGAATATTTAGATGAGCCGCGCGCTGATTGGTTGAGCACACACAGAGACACACACACACACACACACAATCCCTTTTTTTCACACTGTCTGTTAACGTTCCTTAGGATTATGTGACTACAGACCTGTCCAGACATGCCCGGCCGCTGGCTTCAAACTTAATTTCTGCCGCGACACAAAAACTCATCAACTAATGTTACTGTACAAAGCAACAGATACAGAGTTTCGTTAGTTTATTCATCCTCCAGTGTGTCGCGCACACACACACACTGTGTTCCCCGAGGATCCATGTTGGAAAAAAAAGTTCACGTACCGTGAACCGCCGCTCCTGCACACTGCCCATTGCGAGTCCACTGCGCCGCTGCATTAAATCCACGTGTCCCGCTCCATTGTCCAATATCTACTCCTAAACACTTTTCTCTGGGCTAGTAAATTCCGTATCTCCTGAGAGTGCTCCAGCCAGTGCGCAGTGGGGTCTGACGGTGTACAGTCCAGGAAGCAAGCCAGCAATCTGACTGTCATGTCATACTGTCGAGCTTCCGAAACTTTCATACTAAATTTGCAATTAGCCATACATTTTTGTAAAATGGCTATTTGAGCTCTACATAGTTGATTTCTCGCATTAAAAAAATTCAGAATTGAATTTAGTAATGAAATAGCAGACAAATAATGTGTAAACTTTCTGAGATCGGCGTGACCTAGATTCAGAAGACTAACTGACCCCAGGTCAGTGGCCTATGTAAATGTTGGGGCGTGACAAAGGTACAGGTCCTGAGCAGTTGACGTCAACTTTTAGTTTTGTTGGGATTTTTTTTGTCAGCTGACCCCAGGGGAGCTCCGTAGTGAGAAGGTTTGTTGTCCCAAGACATTAAACTCTTGATCTTAAGGTAACGGAATAAGATTTTATTGTAACAACGGCTGTTTCTCAACTGCCCTGGTGATAAAATAACCATCCACTTTCCTTTTTTTCAGATTGTCGGCTTGTTTTTGGCCTTGGTTATCGTTATTGTGGCTGCTGCAATGTCATCAACTAGATTGAATAAATGTACCAAAGATCCTGATTATGTCGCTGTCAATGAGGAAGTGGGATACAAAGATATGGAAAATGTGCTGAAAAAGATAGCAAAAGAAAAGTTGGAAGAAAAACTCAAACAAGAGTGGGAAAAGAGAGAAGCCAGAAAACAACTCAGAACAGCAGCTGGAGAAGAGATCCCTCCCCAAGTTGTTACAGGAAACCAGGTAAAGAAACGTGTCTTTGTTATTTTCATTTGAATTTTAGCCGGCTTTATCGTCCAATATCTACCCAAATATTTGATAGGTTGTCATGTTCTATAGACATTCCTGGTCCCCAGAGGATGGATCCTACTGAGTTTGGTGATCCTCTGACTCTCTCAGACCTTTTCCCACTTCTGAACCAAAAGATCTTTATTCAGCCCAGGGTTGGAGCCAACAGTCTTAAACATCAAATCCTTTCCCCTCTCTCTCCCCTCTTTCCTGTCTTCAGCTGGCTTCAAATAAAGGCCCCAAAAAGCCCCAAAAATCATCTTAAAGAAACATAAAATCCTGTCATAACAATCTGTTGGGCAGTAACAGATAAAACAGAAGAAGATCTAAAAGAGGGGATGGATCATGTGGTCGCACTTTACTGTCCGGTACATTAAAAAGACGTAATAAGTCGTACTTTGTATGAAATTAGACCATAACTAGAATTAATGTTGTTTTTCTTAGATAGAAAACTAACAGTATATACCCTAATTAAAGGCCAAACACCTAAACTATCCTGTAATTAGTACATAATACTAAATACTTTTTATGTAAGATTTGATGCATCAGATTTCTCCTCAGACTGTAATTCTATCAAACAACAACTTCATGGTGGCCCTCCCCTGGTTGTAACAGCTGAGGAGGTGCATAGAATCTTCAAAAAGATTGATCCAAAAAAGGCAGCTGGTCCTGATAAGATCAGAGGAAGGGTCCTAAAGGAGTGTAGGGAACAACTTAGCCCTATATTTGGGCAGCTTTTTCAAATCTCTCTTGACACACATTACATTCCAAAGGCCTGGAAAACCTCACTGAGAGTGCCAGTACCAAAAGTGGCAAAACCCTCTGCCTTAAATGACTATCGTCCAGTTGCCCTAACATTAATTGTAATGAAAAGTCTTGAGAAGATTGTCTTAAAACATGTTCTAGGAGATGTGCAAGGGGTGATTGACCCTCTACAACTTGCATACAGGACAGAAAGGAGCACAGATGACGCTCTATTGTATATGCTCCATAATATTTATTATCACCTTGATCAGCCCAAACCATATGTACGTGTGTTATTTATAGACTTCTCATCTGCATTTAACACCATTAGGCCTCACATTATGATGGAGAGGCTATTGCGGTGGGGAGTGCATAGTGACGTCATCAGGTGGGTTGAGTCCTTTCTGACTGACCGAGTGCAGTGTGTCAGGGTAAATGAAGCTGTGTCTTCTCCCATTACCACAAACACGGGGGCTCCACAAGGAAGTACAATCTCCCCAGTCTTATTTAGCCTATACACAAATGAATGCAGGAGCAACACACAGGAACACATTACAATCAAATTAGCTGATGATACAGCGATCGTAGGTTTGATACGGGACAACGATGAAACCAACTACCGGGCTTGGGTAGACCAGTTTATAGAATGGTGCAGGTCCAGTTGTCTTCTGCTAAACACAAACAACACTAAAGAAATGATATTTGACTTTAGAAGTGGGGGCTCGACCCACCAGCAGATGACTATAGAGGCGCAAGGGATTGAAGTGGTAGAGGAGTATAAATACTTAGGAACAATAATAGATGCTAAGCTATCATGGAACACCAACACTGAGGCCATCTATGAAAAAGGGTCTGCAGCGACTGTATTTTATGCGGAAGCTGAGACAGTTCAGAGTAGAAAGAGACATGATGGTCCTTTTCTATCGCTCTTTTGTTGAGAGTATTTAGACTTTCTGCTCCATTGCCTGTTACTTGTCTTTGTCAGTGACAAACAATAGTAAATTACACAGGATAGTTACCATGGCTAGCAAGATTGGTGGTCTTTAGATAAGTTCTTTGACTACGATCTGCGAATCTAGGGTAGTGAGGAAAGGACAAGCTATTTGCGGTGACGGTCTACATCCCCTATTCCAGACGTATGAGGTGCTGCCATCAGGCAGAAGATATAGAGTGCTAGATGCTAATATGAAACCATACACCTAAATGATGCTGTAACTAGAAACGCTGACACAAAATCAGACATTTTGGGCCCCAACAATCTCAAAAAAAGGCAGCAAAATCCTGGAGGGACAGACTAATCAGTTCTATAATCATGTCTGCTCAACTGACCATCAATATCTTTATCTTCATCAGTTTCTACAGTTTTAGAGCCCAAACTGGGACAAGTAGAGCACACGTTGTGAAGCTGTTTCATTTTTTGATCACTTTTAACATGAGCGTCAGTGTGGTTTGAAATGTGAAATGTATCTTTTCTGCAGGTCATGTGTTGAAAGTCGCTGTCCTGTAGCTTACTAATGTAAATCAATAAAAATGTATACAAAAATGTGATGATGTCCGATACGTATTATGAAGAAGATAGCCTTAAGATTTCAAACAGCATTAGACAGAGAAGTGTGTAGCCAGCGCAGCAGAGTGGCTGTGTCTGTGTCTGTCCTGTACGTGGGGATAGGAGAGATTTTTGTGGATTTTTTGGCATCTGTTGCTCAAGAATAATATGTGTTATAAACTTTATTTTAACTAAATTGAGCTCGAGGTTTTCAAAAAAAGTGGTGGGTACAAAATGACTCATGATGAAATCTGATAGGTACGCGTACCCACAGAAATCAACGCCTATGACTTTTAATACAAACCTATTTTATTTTGTATTATTATTTTTTTATCAAACTTTCACTTATTGTGTGAAACTGTGCAGGTGGAAGGATAATTGGTCCCTCACCAAGTGCGTCTTTCACAGACAGGAAACAAAGTAAAGTATCAACACCTGTTGAGTTTCATATCTCTGTCATTTTCATCTGGATTTTAGTATCTTTATCAGTCTAATATCTTAATGGAAGTTATTGTATGAAATGCTTTGCAGGAGAAAGGAACTCTGTTACATTCATCTATTTTAAACACTTTCTGTTTTTAACACAAAAACACAATATTAATGTTTCTCAGAGCCATAACACAGAAAACATAAAATAAAAAATAAAAACAGTGAAAGGATTATGTGACAACTTCATGTGTTCTCATTTCTTCTCTGAAAATAAAAAACATCCAAACTAACTGTATGAAACTCTTTACAAGATAAAATCATTTGTGTTGAAGTAAAGAAGCAAAAAGTAAATCTATCCATCAATCTATCTATCCATCCATTCATCCATCTATCTATTTCTCGATCTATTTATCCATCCATCCATCTACCATCCACTGTGGAGGGGTTCACTTTGACTGAAGTTTACGAGACCTAAAACATTGATCACAGATATTAACTTGAATCCTACTGAGTTTGAGAAAATATGAGTTTTTAAATCATGTTTTCTTCAAACAGATGTAGTGGGTGATCTAGAACATTTTACATAGGGGGGCAAAGGGGTAGTGAGAGATCTTGGCAGGGTGGCAGGGAGTACATGGGAACCCCCAAATGTAAACACCCTGCTATGCCCTGAACTGCTACAACTATTATTTCTAGTCGTAGTTCCATTATTTTTATTGTTACTATAATTGCCACCGTTCATCATACCAACTGCTCTAATTATTATGAATCATAATTCTCTGTATCCCAACCAACAGTTGACCCCCCAAGAGTCTGGGTCTGTCTGAGGTTTCTGCCCAAAAGGAAGTTTGTCCTCTCCACTGTTGCACCAAATGCTCTTAGGGGAATTGTTGGGTCTTTGTTAATTATAGAGTGTGGTCTAGACCTCCTCTATCTGTAAAGTGTCTTGAGAAGAGTGAACTCTTGTTACAATTTGATACTATGAATAACATTTACGTTAGCTGAAATTGAATGCAATGGCTTCATCATATTTACTGATACAGACAAATAGAACATGATGTGTCTTATTTTATCGGTAATTATGATGAAATGTGCTTCATTATGGTTCTATTAACCTCCTGTTGTCCTCCTGGGTCAAACTGGAATTTAACAACTATTTTCAACATTTCCTTTGCTTTTTTCCACTACCATCAGTATACTGTACACACCACTTACACCAACTTATTACCGTAATAACGTAATAATAACGTAATCATCTTCTGTGTAACTTCTCTGTAGTATAATGTAATAATGTTTTATTTTTTACATTTTTAACAAACCTTGGCTTGTTAGCATATATTGGCATGTGCTAGTATGTGTTAGCATGTTAGCCAATCACAGTCATTTGTTTGCTCTCCTCACTGTCATTTTTAGGCTGAACAGCCAATCACATGGGCAGAAACTTGGACAGATGTTGCTGCCACTAGAACCTAAATATAAGTTGTAGCTGCTGCTTGAACAAACAACTTACATTTTGCCTTTGTATCCCATGTTCATCTTATTTTTACACATATTAAAGATATTATTGGGTCTGATATTTTTTAGGTTGTTATTGCACACAGGAAACAATATTGCACTGGAAACATACATTGTATGTAGTATAAAGTAGATAAATATGCTAGTGTAAGTTATCTGAGGCCCGGTCTTCCTCCCATCCCTTGGTAGGATTCATTTAAATTTTATTTATAATTTCAAATCATAGCAGAAGTTATCTCATGGCACCTTCCTCTCCGCTGAGTCTGACAGACTGTAATCTACACAGAGATCAGTAGAGGGAGCTGCTGTATCCTGAGTCTGACAGACTGTAATCTACACAGAGATCAGTAGAGGGAGCTGCTGTCGTGAGTCTGACAGACTGTAATCTACACAGAGATCAGTAGAGGGAGCTGCTGTATCCTGAGTCTGACAGACTGTAATCTACACAGAGATCAGTAGAGGGAGCTGCTGCATCAGTTTTAACAGAGCCGTATATTAGAGAGAATTTGGCCAACTAGGGAATCTAATGTTCTGAGCTATCCCGTTATGCGCTAGGTTTCGATGTGGTCACGTGTTTTGTCCTGGAGGAACGGACTAATCAGTCTCTAATCATATCTGCTCAACAGACCATCAATATCTTTGTCTTCATCAGTTTCTACAGTTTTAGAGCCCAACCGGTGACAATTACAGTATCCGTTGTGAAGCTGTTTAATTTATTTATCACTTTAAATACAAACATATTTGTGCACGGGGGGGCAGTAACTGAGGAAGCAGAATAACAATAAAGAGGAGTTCTGTTTTTGTTTTTGTTTCTAAAAATTAAACTTTCCCTCTCATTTCATTGTGTGAAAGGGGGAGGGAGAACGGGTCCATCACAACACTGCGTCTTACATCTTCAGGACACCAGGTAAAGATTCATCACCTGTTGAGCTTGTTATTTTCATCTGGATTTTAGTATCTTTATCAGTTCAATATCTTAATGGAACTGTCATGTATCTATCTCTATCTCTCTATCTACCTACCTACCTATCTATCTATCTATCTATCTATCTATCTATCTATCTATCTATCTATCTATCTATCTATCTATCTATTTTTTGGTTTGGTTTGGTTTATTTATGGATATAGAAAGACAACAAGGGGATCCAAGGGTTAACATGTAAAAGCGAGAAACACTTTTTTCCAACATGGTCCCTGCTGTAAGAGAACAAGACATACAACACATGCAAACACATACAGTCCTAAGATTAAAACAATAAAAAATAAAACTACACATCAAAAAACCAGCTAAAACACCATGACCTACCAAACAATAAATTTCCCTGTCACCAATCTAGATTTTATTTCCCCCTAATTATCGATTTTATTCCATAAGTAGGCCCTAACTTTATGTCTAAAATCCCTTTTCGTTACTGCCATTTTGATATGAAGAGGAAGACTATTCCATAAAATAATTCCTGTATAAAAAAAGGATTTTCTGGCTTCGCTATTCACACATGGCACCTTACATGAACGGACACTGGCCCTAGTCTCATGGGCATGTTGAGTATGTACCATTAAAATCTGAAATCCCAAATACTTTGGGGCTACACCATTAATAATACTGTACATATGATTGAGTTTAAGTTGTTCAACTCTAAGCTTAACAGGCAGGAACTCAACCCTCTTAAACTCATTTCTTCCCACATGATACCTAGAAGGTTTAGACAGTATAAAACGGATCATATTATTTTGCATAATCTGCATCTTGTTTTTCATTTTCATCGTTAGGCCACTATACCATGCTGAGCATGCATAGTCAAAATGGCATTGAATGAGTACTGAGACGAGGAGTTTTTTTATTTTGGAGTCAAAATTATTACGGTATAAAAATTTCAATTTGCAGGCACTTTTATTCAGTAATTTCTCTGCAATGGAATATCCTGACAATGTTTGGTCCAATATAATACCTAAATAAATAACAGAATGCTTTGCCTCAATTTCATTTTCGTTACATATAACTTTTAATGCAGATGCCTTTTGCGTTTGGTGCCAAATAGGATGCACTCAGATTTCCCTAAGTGCAATGACAGTCTGTTGTCGATCAGCCACTCTCTTACATTTTGCAGCTCACCACTAAGAGTGTCTTCAATTTGGGAGATGTCTTTTCCAGACACTAGTAGTGAGGAATCATCAGCATACAATAATAACTGACATTTGACTGCAGCTGGCATGTCATTTACATATATTAGGAATAACAAAGGGCCTAATATCGAGCCTTGGGGTACACCACAAGTTATGTTCATGGGTTCAGACAGGACTCCATCAAAATCACAAGTTTGATTTCTTTCTGATAGATATGATTTAAACCATTTTAAAGAAGCCTTCCCAAAACCCGTGCATTGTAATTTGGATAAAAGAATAGAGTGATCCACTGTGTCAAATGCTTTTTGTAAATCCAGTAACACCATGCCAGTATAGTTACCTTTTTCACTTTCTTGTCTGATGTAATCACAAAGATAAGTGAGGCATGTGTCAGTGGAGTAAGCAGATCTAAATCCAGATTGGTGGTCATATAACAGATTATTCTTGATTAAATGCCGTTCCACTTGATCAAAAACCACTCTCTCCAATATTTTGGATACACTTGGTAGTATTGACACTGGTCTATAGTTTTTCATATCTGTCCTACTGTTCTTCTTGAACAAGGGGAGTACCCTGGCCCTTTTCATCTCAATTGGAACCTTACCTAGTTGTATGGACAAATTTATGATATGTGCAATAACCTCACCAATAGCATTAGCACTATCCTTTAAGAATCTGGCTGGAATATGATCCATGCCAGTAGCTTTATTAGTAGATAAAGAAGCTAACATTTCTATAATCCTATCCTTAGATCTATCTATCTATCTATCTATCTATCTATCTATCTATCTATCTATCAGCAGAAGCCATAGAACTGACCCCTCTCCAACCAACAGAAATCGAACAGTTAGATGACAATATGAAACCATACACCTAAATTATTCTGTAACTAGAAATGCTGCCACAAAATCAGGCATTTTGAGCCTCAACAATTTAAAACAAAAGGCCGCAAAATCCTGGAGGGACTGACTAATAAGTTCTATAATCATGAACACCAACCTCTTTATTCTGGGGGGCGCGACTCGAAAAGTTGAGAACCACTGGCTGAAGTGGGAGGCTGCTAACAGTTATAGCAGCATCAGACTGTCGTCTCCAACTAAATCTCAGCCGATAGAGCCAACAGTTGGTCAATAATAATAACAGGTTGATTACTTACAAACACTCAGCCTAACAAAAGTGATTTAATCAGATATGTATTTCTACATAAGCAGTATGCGGCCACTACCCTGGAAATCCAGAGTTCTCGTCTGAAAGTTGTAAGTCCTCTGGTAGCTGTGCCAAGAGAAATCTCAATCATTCCCAATCTTACAGAGATGGAGAGGGTAGGTATATATATGGAGATAACATAGGCACAGGCTAATTATTGCTAACTAATATGCTAGTTAACATTAGTCATTATACTTAAACAGCTAATGTAAGTCCAAACTGCCTGTGAGCTTCTCCTGTACTATACGGTAATTCCTCTACTGTGTGACAGTAAGTCTCGTGGTTATGACCCAATCGTTAGCTTATTTTTATAAAAGCGTCTGCTACGGAGCCATAACGTGAGGTACAAGGTAATGGAGCCTTTTATACATTGTCGTGTTTCTTTAGAAATAAACAATGGACAAATAGAGTCTTTAAACGCTTCAGATGTAAAGTTATTCACTGTCAAAGTGGCGCCAAAATGAATGGCAGTCAATGGGATGCTAACGGGAGGTGATCGTTTTGTAGCATCAAAATGGCGCCATAGGAGGTTCGAGTTGTGAAGCGAAGCTTACCCCCTTGGTTTTACCAGAGCCGTATATTAGAGAGAGTTTGGCCAACTAGGGAATCTAATGTTCTGAGCTATCCCGTTATGCGATTGGTTCCGAGGTGGTCACGTGTTTCATGGACTGAATGGATCTGATTCCCATTCACACAGTTCAGGGAACAGTGGCAAAATTTTATAAATTATTTAAAACATGACATAAATCACTGAAAAAATGCCCAACTTTTGCGCGTTTGGCTGCAATGAAAGACAGGGAAGCTGCTAAATATTACACAGCGGGAGCTGAAGGAGAAAAGAGCAAACTGGAGGGCAAGTGACTGTACTCATTATTGTGTGAGGTAAATGTCAATTTCTTTCTTCGACTTATGATAACAAATTACACAGGACAAATACAGTAATACCATTGTTAATGAAGTTAGCATTATGTTAGCTTTATCTTTTTCGATAGCACTCCATGTACCTAAATGCTTGTGATCTTGCCATAGTCATGACTGGAATTTAAGCTAGTCTGACTTCAATTGTCATCTGTAACTCAGATGTAATATACTGTGACCACGCAGGCATGTCATTTATGTTGATTTAGATCACTTAATATTATTAATATATAACTTAGCCTCGGTTACAACTAAATTATCATTGGTAGCGTGATAACGTTACGGTCCTGTCCTACCGCGACTTACACCTGACCAAAACACACTTTTTACCCGTATGCTGTCAGTCGCAGTTTCATTGTCTTATCGTATATTTTGTCAAAAGACTGTGAGTAACTTTGTTTAGAGTTCAATTGCTAGTCATGACGTTTTTGGAAGCACAGAAATCCTGTTTGTAGCACAAGTAAGTTACTGAATGCCCTTCTGTATTTGGCCTGTCTTCCCCCCTGACGTGGTCACTCACTACAATAGGCCTTTTTTAGAGGCTCATTTGCGATATAGAAGGTAAATATACACTGGAATATTTCCGTAAGGGCCTTTTACATATTACAAACGTTGATAATAACATGTATATGCCTGTTTATGGTGAAAACAAGTGATTTATTCAAAATAGCATATTCGCCCCATAGGGATACACTGTAGAGTCATCTAATGATGGTATCCAATATGGCGCCCATGATTTGAGTTGGCCACACTCTCTCTAATATACGGCTCTGAGTTTTCCTCCTGCTTCTGTCCTGCAGTATTTACAGATGTTTCTGTGAGACTTTCTTCATATGTCTGATCCCTGGATTTACTTTACAGAATAAAAATCCACAGAAAATGAGATATAACTCAAATTTTGGGATTTTATCAACAGATACATTAAGTTAGATTTGAGGTAAATTGTTAAGGAAATAATGTGTCTGTTGTTTTCCCAGATACAGGACCCAACCACGGAGCGGACACAGGACCAAACCACGGAGCGGACACAGCACCAAACCACGGAGAAGACACGGGACCAACCCACAGAGCAGACACGGGACCAAACCACGGAGCGGACACAGGACCAAACCACGGAGAAGACACGGGACCAACCCACAGAGCAGACACGGGACCAAACCACGGAGAAGACATGGGACCAAACCCCAGAGCAGACACAGGACCAAAGCCCAGAGCAGACACGGGACCAAACCACGGAGTAGACACGGGACCAAACCACGGAGTAGACAGAGCACTAACATGAGGCTCAGACGCGTTGTTTTAGCTGTAACCTCTTGTAGCGCCCCTAGTGGCCAATGTTAGCAGAATTCATTGGCTAGCCTCAGAGTGTCATGCCAAACAAGAACCTACAATTTTTCGGTTGAAAAAAAGAAAAATTGTTTTCATAGCTAACTCACAAATTTGATCATACGTTATTTCCGCATTTCTGAACGGAGCAAAATTCTATTGATAACTTTTTGTCAGCTCCATCTGGAGATACAATGTGCCAAATTTCGATTAAAGTCCAGGCGGAAATGGGCGTGGCCTATATCAGGACATCCAGCTCCCAATCTGGGTTCGGGGGGCAGACACCGTCACCACATTTAAAACTCTCCTCTTCGATAAAGCTTATAGTTAGGGAGTGAGGAGTGGCAGCGCCCGCCTAGCCCAGCCACCTGCTTCTCTTCATAGTCGTCAGGTTCATCTACCATATAAACAATAATATAATAAAAGTAGAGGGAGGCAGGCCAGTACAGCCCGATCCGGCAGGGGAGAGTTCTAGCCCAACCAGGCTCCTCTCTCTAACCTGTCTCTCTTAGCCATGCTGTTATAATTCTAGACTGCCGGGGAAGTTCCTTCCTTCCTTTGACACCCTGAGCTGCTCTCTCATCTCTGTTTTCATTTGTTTCCATCTGTATGCATCCTTGTCCCAGAAATGCTTGTTACTAACCTAGTCCTTACGTTTTTTTCGCCAAGCATATTTCTGCGCTGCACAGCAGCGTGGCGATGCCGTGTCTGACCAGACGCACCGGGTGAGTACTGTAGATACACTGGGTATTAGTGTGAATGATGTGAGAGAGAATGTGAGTGAAGATGAGAGAAGTGTAGAGGGTGAGGAGAAAGAAAAAGAAAAAGAAAAAAAAAACAGGTGAAGGTGTGTCTGGGGAACAGACAGGTGAGATAAGGGACACACAGGAGGGACAGTCAGGGGAGACAGGGGAGATGCAGACTGATGAGGGTAATGAAATGGTAAATGACATGGGTGAACAAAGTGTAAGGTGGAGTGAACAGGTGGAGGAGGTTGTGGTGGAGGAGGGAGAGGCAGCAGTTAAATCTAAAATGGCTGCTAAACGCAGAAGGAAGACACACAGTACCTCCAGTGAAGCTAAAGCGAGCAGAGTGAGTGAGGAGATGGTGAGGAAGGTCTGGACAGATGACAGTGAGAGTGATGAATGTGTGTCGGATGAGAATGTAGTCCCCAACTTCAGCAGCAGTCAACAGAGAAAGTTATATACTGCTGATAAAATTAAAAGTTTTCTAAAACAAACATATAACCAGCAGGGGGTAAAACTAGAGGATTTCTTTCCAGACTTGGCTCTGTTCTGCTCCTCAGTCAGATCAGTCAACAGCCGAAAAGAGGAGTCACAGTCCAGGAGGGTTTTAGACTGAAGAAACTGAAAAAACAAATACGTATTGATGATGAAATACGCTCCAATGTTAATTAATTTATTGTTTATTATTTTGGATTTTAACATCTCACTTAATAGTGAGATCTTGTTATGACCGTGGTCATATTTTGTTGGTCTGCTGTGTGTGTGTGCGTGCCCTGTGTTTTTTCTTGTTTCCATTTTGTATGCAAATAGGTGTGTGCCATTGCCTGGAGATTATTGGTGGAGAAGGTCAGGCCCGTCCCAGTGATTGGCTGCAGCTGAGGATACTACCCTCATATAAGGAGCCAAGATTGACTGACTCATCCTCCTAATCTCCCAACCGGCCACTCTTTTTATACTCTTTGGTTTAGATTAGATATTGTTTTTCGTTTGTTAGATAAGGGTGGACCTCCAGGTGTGTAGATCTTGTTTTCTCATGTTTTTTTAGTTAGGGAGGTAAAATAAATTAATTTGTTGATCTAACCGCTTAATTGTTTGTGGCTATTTGGGAGACGGGGAAGATGGGGCCTTTCCATGTTGCGTCCTAGGCAACCGTAGACTGGGGCGTAACATGAATGGGGGCTCGTTCCGTCTTCTTGTCGCGCTTTGTTTCCGGGTACGTTCGGTCGGTGATTGTTTGTTTGTTCTGGTTGGCAGTTTTTTTTTTGGTGTGTGGGGGGATTTATGGAGTTTTCCCTGGATGATTTTGTGGCTAGTCCTTCTTTGGCAAAGATTGGAACATGCAAGAAAAAAGACCTGTTGGTTTTGGCAAAGTATTACGATGTACATGTGTCTTACAGTGCCAATAAAGCCGAGCTTAAACAGTTGCTGTGTGCAGAGTTGGTGGAGCAGGGCGTCCTCCCTGAACCGGCTGCTGATGTGGCTGTTCCTGTTGCGGGTGGCACGGCTGGTGACGCACCGGTGGCGGAGGAGAAAGGAGCGGGGGCTGCTGGCATGTTCGCTACTGGTGTGGAACATGAGCCGTTCACGGAACCTCTCACGGGTGGCATGTCCACTGAGGATCTCCGCATAACCCTCAGAATAAGGGAGGTAAAGGTGCAAGCCATGCATCTGCGCATCAGGGCTCTTGAGCTGGAAAGAGGAGCTCCTGTAGTTTCCACCCCGATGTCTCCTCTTGACCGCAGTGCTGTTTCTGCTTCAGCTTTTGACATCAGTAAGCACATTGCTTTAGTCCCTCCATTTCGTGAGTCTGATGTTGACTCCTATTTCAGCGCTTTCGAGCGGATAGCTGCCGCCCTTAGTTGGCCCAAAGAGTTCTGGTCCCTTCTCCTCCAGTGTAAACTGGTGGGGAAAGCTCAAGAGGTATGTGCCAGTCTATCTATTGAGGATAGTCTTGACTATAAAATCTTGAAAAAGACTGTGTTGCAGGCCTATGAGTTAGTCCCCGAAGCGTATCGACAAAAATTTAGAAACCGTGAGAAAACTGCTAACCAGACGTATGTTGAGTTTGTGCGTGACAAGTGCGTTTTATTTGACAAATTGTGCCAAGCGTGTAATGTTAAAACTATGGCGGAAATCAGAGAGCTTATCTTACTTGAGGAATTCAAAAAGTGTTTACCGGAACGGATCGTTGTCTATTTGAATGAACAAAAAGAATCGTCGGTAACAAAAGCGTCTGTGTTGGCTGATGAATTCATTTTGACTCATAAAAGCGTTTTTTCTATGCCAGCACCACATGTTACACATGCAGTGCCTGAGCGTAGAAGTTGTTCACCAACGCTGATGCGTAAAAGCACCTCACCAGCTGCGGGTGAGGGCCGCGAGTGTTTTTATTGCCATGAGCCAGGCCATTTGATTGCTGTCTGTCCGGTTCTTAGAGGTGGAGGTTGATCCTCGTTTTAAGCCTTTTGTTTCTCACGGATAAAGTACCGGTAACTATCCGTCGAGATACCGCCGCCTGTTATTCATTCATGCTGGCTAGTGTTTTGCCTCTCTCAAATGAAACGTCGTGTTCCTCCAATTTGATAGTGTGGGGAATTAAAAATTTAAATGAGTGAACTTAACGCCCCACTTCACATGATCCACTTGCATTCCACGCTTGTGTCGGGACAGGTGAAAGTTGCTGTGCTCCCACAGTTTCCAATTAGTGGCATTTCGTTTATTTTGGGTAAAGATTTGGCCGGAGGAAAGGTGTTTCCTCTGCCCGAAGTAGTTAAAGATCCCATTTCGGTTGCGTCTGTTTGCTGTCCCGCTTCTGTGTCTTCTGATGTGTCTGTGCCAAATCGGTTTTCCTGTGTGCGTAATTACGCGCGCACAGGCTCGTAAAGTGGGTGAAGTTGTGTATTTGAGTCATTTATGGCTACATTAGGTGAAGGTGAGCCCTCCTTTTCAGTGTCCCCTGTTACTGTGTGTGAAAAGGTATCTCCTGTGTTCCCGAGCTCTTTAGTGTCCTTGAGCTCTCTCGTGTCCCCGAGTTCTTTAGTGCCCCTGAACTCTCTCGTTTCCCTGAGTTCTTTTAGTGTCCCGAGCTCTCTAGTGCCTGGATCACCCAGAGTGTTATTTTTAACTGCTAGACTCTCCTCCTGCTTGATCTTAATTTGCAGATTCACCACAAAAAGGGTACAGAGAATGTGATAGCAGACGTTTTGTCTAGATGTACCTCAGACGTCTAGGAATTAAACCTTTTTAGGGGTGGGTTTAATTCTTGGGTGTGGGGGTGTTATGACCGTGGTCATATTTTGTTGGTCTGCTGTGTGTGTGTGCGTGCCCTGTGTTTTTTCTTGTTTCCATTTTGTATCCAAATAGGTGTGTGCCATTGCCTGGAGATTATTGGTGGAGAAGGTCAGGCCCGTCCCAGTGATTGGCTGCAGCTGAGGATACTACCCTCATATAAGGAGCCAAGATGGCGGCCGTCAGCGGGCAGCAGGCATTTCCTCATCCTCCTAATCTCCCATCCGGCCACTCTTTTTGAACTCTTTGGTTTAGATTAGATATTGTTTTTCGTTTGTTAAATAAGGGTGGACCTCCAGGTGTGTAGATCTTGTTTTCTCATGTTTTTTTAGTTAGGGAGGTAAAATAAATTAATTTGTTGATCTAACCGCATAATTGTTTGTGGCTATTTGGGAGACTGGGAAGATGGGGCCTTTCCATGTTGCGTCCTAGGCACCCCTAGACTGGGGCGTAACGTGGATGTTTTTAAAGTTGGGAGTTTAAATGTAAATGGAGCCAGAAATGTAACAAAAAGAGCAAGTATTTATGAAACCTTAAGAATGAAACACATTGATGTTTTATTTTTACACTGACAGCAGCACCGAGGCCGACTGGAGGAGAGAGTGGGAAGGGGAAGCCATCCTGAGCCATGGCTCCTCTCTGAGTGGAGGAGTGGGCTTCCTCTTCTCCAGAGCTTTCTCTTCGCTCTCACTGGAGGTCAAGCATTTTATCGAGGGGAGGCTTCTTTTAGTCAGAGCTCAGTTTGATCATTTTACGGCTGTTTTTATTAACCTGTATGCCCCAACAACCGGTGCAGAGAGAAAGATCTTTTTAGAAAAGGTAGGTGGGGTTATATTTAGTCTCTCTCTGACCTGTCTGTCTGACGCAGTTGGTGGTCACTGAGCCTGTCTCTCTCTCTCTGACCTGTCTGTCTGACCCAGTTGGTGTTCACTGAGCCTGTCTCTCTCTCTCTGACCTGTCTGTCTGACCCAGTTGGGGGTCACTGAGTCTGTCTCTCTCTCTGACCTGTCTGTCTGACCCAGCTGGTGTTCACTGAGCCTGTCTCTCTCTCTCTGACCTGTCTGTCTGACCCAGTTGGTGGTCCCTGAGCCTGTATTTAGTCAGGACCCGTCTCTGCTTTAGATCTCTGACAGCATGCATATACTCAGCCAGTTTATATTCTCTGTTATGAGTCAGATAACTGTTGAGCCTACTTTGTGTTTTTGTGTTTTGTTCTCTCTCTCTCTCTCTCTCTCTCTCTCTCTCTCTCTCTCTCTCTTTCTGCCCACCATTCCTTAGGATGTGCCATTTCTGTGTCTGCAGCTATTGAGGAAGAGAGAGGGGGGGCAAGGTGGAGGGTGGAGGTGTATCTCAAAGGCAGAGCAGGATACCCAGGGCTCGGTTTACTCCTATCACCATTTCTAGCCACTGGGGGACCATAGGCAGGCTGGGGGAACAAAGATTAATGTTAAAAAAACTGATAAAGTGAAATGTTCATGCCATGGAACCTTTATCACACAACCCTGGCTGTGTAAACCGAAATCAAACAGAAAGGAGTGCAACAGCCATAAAACACTATTCCAGCCAATCAGCACCAGGTAACAACAGTTGATGGTAGGGATGGGACGGGACGGTGGGGGGGGCAGTGTGTGAATGTGCGGGCCAGCCAGTAGTTACCTGTCCCTAAATCCTGGGGGAGGGGCTTCTGAAGGGGGGGCTGTATGTGTTTAGCAGTTGAATTCAAATAATCTTTGTGCAGCATCGCTTACTGCACCTTTAACAAAAGATGACATTTCACAAAATCCAAAATGTAAAAGTTTGTGTTTTCTGAATTGGCGTTTTGTCCTTCACAGCCACCGTAGTACTGTCCTAAAAACACCTAGCCACTGTACATGTATAGCAGATGTTACTTAAACAGGGTGAAACAGAGACTTTATCTAAGTGATGGTTGCTATGTTTTTAAGATTTTAAAACCTAACACAGCACCAGAGCTGTTGCCCTGTTGCCCCATAAGCCGTCTACTGACTTCAGAGAATTTGGCAGTACATACAACCACCAACGACCGCAGACCATATGTAACCACACCAGCCCAGGACCTCTACATCCAGCATCTTCACCTCCAAGATGGTCTGACACCAGCCACCCGGTCAGCTGCTGCAACAATCGGTTTGCATAACCAAAGAATTTCTGCACAAACTGTCAGAAACCATCTCAGGGAGGCTCATCATCCTCATCGGGGTCTCGACCTGACTGTAGTTCGTCATCGTAACCGACTTGAGTCGGCAAATACTCACATTTGCTGGCGTCTGGCACTTTGGAGCGGTGTTCCCTCCACGGACGAATCCCGGTTTACACTGTACAGGGCAGATGGCAGACGCCGTATGGCGTTGTATGGGTGAGAGGTTTGCTGATGAACGTCGTGGATCGAGTGGCCCATGGAGGCGGTGGGGTTATGGTATGGGTTTTCCATCGGAATCGGTTCTTTATTGGAATCGTTTGGAGGATTTGGTTTCAAATCTGATCATCAGTTCCAGATTTAACATGCGCAAGTTTGGGTTTCCGAAGCAGCCAGGTGCTTGTTGTGTTGCAGCCGTGGAGCACAGTAAGCGGTGCTCTTGTGGCTTTATTTTACGTTAAAAAAGCCCTGTTAAACTGCAACCCGCCTTAGAATCAAAATAAAACTTTCCTCTTATTTGTGAAATAAGCATGTGACCCGTTTCAACTCCACCGCTCAAAGAATCGGAATCAAGAATCGATGAGAACCGGAATCAGAAGGAAGAATCAGAATTGGAATCAGAATTGTTACAATCCAAACGATGCCCAACCCTAGCAACAGGACACGTAACGTTATAATACAGAACAGCGTGTTTAGGATCCACAAAACTCAGATTTAAACACTTCAATATTCAAACAATGATCTAACAAAGTAAATGAAGAAGAATTATCTTTAGATAGCCCTAGTCTTATGTGATTTATCAGGAGTTAGGAGGAGTTAGTGTTGAGATTTATAATAACATGTAACTTTAATACTGAAAGCATTTAGAGAAACATGACTTATACACACTAATATTAGTGTGTATAGTGTTCCACTGTTTTGAATGTATAAGGGGTGTTTGAGCTACACTATAAACAAACAATATTCAAAGCTCAAAAGTTTGAAAAAATTCAAAGTTTTTTTTAATTTCTAGCTGTAATTTTAAAGCACTGCACTACCTCTGTGATGTTGTTGAGCGATAACATCATTGAGAGTAAGAACCCTCCCCCCAGGAACACAAGTCTGTTCTTGCAAATTGCATTCTTGAGATTGAGAAACACCGCCCACACTTCATTCATATAAAAGAGAAAATGATTGGTTTCATATTTCATGTTAGTATATCTAGAGGAACCAGACAGCAGCTCTCGGCATATTCTAACTTTACAGCAAAGATGAAGATGTATTCATCTGTCACGTTCGCACGAGTCAGCACCTTTGTCTCAATCATTGTGGTTTTTATCTACAAGGTTGTGCTTGACAGGGATTACAAGTGCAATTGTAATGGTAGAGGTCATAACTGTGTTTTGTACATGTTTATACCATTTATAGTTTTATTTGTATTACAACTCTGGATGATCAAGAAATGCAGCCTTGAAAGTGAGGGATGTGATGAGATTTCTGAATACATGTGTAAACAGCTTATCAAGGCAGTTGTAGTCGGTCTGCTGTGGGTTGTCTCTTTGTTACTTGAAGGAGAATGGGCTGTTTGCTGTTTGGTCAAACATGAGTTAGTCTGCAAAGACAAAAACCTCACCTTTAACAATACGAACACCCACGACAATATGAAATCATTTTCAGAGGGGAGTGTTTCTTGTTTTGTTCACATCATGTCAGTCTGTTATTCTGTTTTTTACTGTGGTATTTCATCAGTTTATTATCTGCACACAGTATCTAAACAATGGTTATTCATCCTGGGGCCTATTTCACAAAAGCAGAATATATAAATCCAGGATGACTGATAAAGCGAGGCTTGACCTAGTCTAACCTGTGCATCCTGGCTTGGTGCGTTTCACGAAGGCCGAGCCAGGCTGAGGAGGAGCGACTAGGTCGAGCATATATACATATATACAGTCAGTGGTCAGTATCACTTCAATATACATATATACAGTCAGTGGTCAGTATCACTTCAATATACATATATACAGTCAGTGGTCAGTATCACTTCAATATACATATATACAGTCAGTGGTCAGTATCACTTCAATATACATATATACAGTCAGTGGTCAGTATCACTTCAATATACATATATACAGTCAGTGGTCAGTATCACTTCAATATCCATATATACAGTCAGTGGTCAGTATCACTTCAATATACATATATACAGTCAGTGGTCAGTATCACTTCAATATACATATATACAGTCAGTGGTCAGTATCACTTCATTATATATACAGTCAGTGATCAGTATCACAGTGATCAGTATCACTTCAATATACATATATACAGTCAGTGGTTGTGTCACCAGCAACAACACGTTGCTCAGTTTTGTTCCAGTAAGTTATGAACCATAATAACGTTTAAACGAATCCGCGGAGGCTTCGGAAGTGACGTAGTACGTCCCGCTCAGCGGATACGAAGATAAAAATATATAATATTCGTAATATTGATGTTTTTTTCTAACGTTGTATTTGAGGAGTTAAACAATAAAGACAGCAATAATAATAAAATACAGTTTCATGTATTTGTCTCATAACTGTGCTCGGCCGGCCGGCGGGCGGCCTCAATCTGAAATGGAATCAAGCCATCTCACGGCAGACAGACAGAAAGGAGCGGAGACGCCCCCCCCCCCCCCCCCACCCCGGAAGAACTACAAGTGCTCAAGCTTTGTAACAGCTTCTGTGGCGTTTCTTATGGGAGTTGTAGTTTTAAAGTATATTGGTATATTTCTCATAAGTAGAATTTGGCAGTGTATAATTTTGGATACACCCAGGGTTTTTTGGGATGGAGAACACACTGGTGTCATCAGATTTTAAAAATCGAATCGTTAAATAGGTGAAAATAGCTTATTACCATATTTGATAGTGCTTAGGCCTACAGTGGGTAAACTTTGGTGACCATATCTACATGATAGCTGAGGTCCAGAATTTTTTAGAACAGCTGGTCCTATGTGTGGAGCACCTTCTGTTGCTAAATGACAAGCCTTCAAACATGGACTGGGTTCAAGGTTCAGAGGTCAATATTTCAAAGCAGGAGTAATGTATCCTCTGCAGACTGACATATGTTACTCTCCAGGTTGAGACCTTTCCAACGATGTGACAACCTTTTAATTTTTACACATCATGGAGACCACTTTGCAGGCAATACTTTATTGTCCCCAGAGGGATATTTGCCTTGAGTTCAAATGCTTCACAAATAACACTTGACATATTGTTTTATCATACAGCTGACATACTTACAATAAAAAACAACATGAACAAAGTGATATAGGCTAGACTGAAGCACATCACACAGCAACAATCTATTGCTCATCTTTCACAAACAGCGACAAGAGCAACACACAACCCTATATGCATCATCTCATGAAGCTATTGCACAACACCTGCAGCCTCAAGCAACATTATTTAAAGTTTTAATTGAGGTAGGTCCATATTAAGCCTATAGTTTAGAAATGTTAAGTTTACCCATATCTTCTGCCAGAGGATAAGAGCTCATACTTGGCATGGAGAATAAAGATAGAGCAGACCATATTCTGTGTGATTGCCTGGAGAGACTGGTTTCTATTCCTCTACACAACCTTCATGACAGTCATATCAATATGCTCTGTAATGCAGCCTTGTATAACACAAACCATCTGATTCACCGTAGGTGTCTGCTCTAAATGATAACACACACTTTCAACACGGGCCTTCCAGCCAAAGGTGTTGTCCATATGAACACCATTGGGCCTATAGGAGCAGAGCCGATGGATTGGTTCATCGTTTCTGACCTCTGATATCCTCTGACCCAGTGGTTCCCAACCTTATATAAAATATTTGCACATATTAAACAAATTATGATAATACACTAGAATATATAATGTATACAAAAGTCTGTATGAAATATATTTTGTTGTATGGTCGTTTTTCCTGCCCATCACATTTCCTGAAAATGCTTCCTAAAACTAGTCCCTTCTTAATTTTGAAAAGGTAGTCTCAGTAAAGGCTACAAAGGTTAGGATGGCTACAAGCTGTAACCACGGTGATTGATATGAGGATCATCTTCTGAATATAATAATTAATATGTTAGGCCTACCATAAATTGATAATTCAAAAAAAGACGTTTATTTAAAACAACTAATAATGCAGTGTGATTTTAAATCAAACTAAGTTCCACACATAAATATACTCATGTTTTTCCCCTTTAGTCTTTGCTATTAATATTCATCAACTGCAAAATTTGAAAATTGCGTTTTTAAATAACTATGCATAGAAAATAAAATAAAAAATGCTTCTCTTTGTACATAGTTTATTGTTTTTCACAACAGTACAAGTCAAAACAAATGCAAATTAGTCAAACAAGCCATTAGGCTGTATTTCTAAACACTCAACTGTAGGTTTCTTATATAGTATATATAAGGCAAATCAAAGTGCTAAACATCAAACACCATTTTTTCATTATTAGTATTTTATTGTGTAAATTCTCACGTACAACGTGAAACATTCTTTCACAGATGAGGTGTGGAATTACTACGTCACTTCTGCAGATTTATTTAAACTTTATTGGGGAAAATAAAGTATTGCCTGCAAAGTGGTCTCCATGATGTGTAAAAATTAAAAGGTTGTCACATCGTTGGAAAGGTCTCAACCTGGAGAGTAACATATGTCAGTCTGCAGAGGATACATTACTCCTGCTTTGAAATATTGACCTCTGAACCTTGAACCCAGTACATGTATGAAGGCTTGTCATTTAGCAACAGAAGGTGCTCCACACATAAGACCAGCTGTTCTAAAAATTCTGGACCTCAGCTATCATGTAGATATGGTCACCAAAGTTTACCCACTGTAGGCCTAAGCACTATCAAATATGGTAATAAGCTATTTTCACCTATTTAACGATTCGATTTTTAAAATCTGATGACATGTTCTCCATCCCAAAAAAAAACCCAGGGTGTATCCGAAATTATACACTGCCAACTTCTAATTATGAGAAATATAACAATATACTTTAAAACTACAACTCCCATAAGAAACGCCACGGAAGCTGTTAGAAAGCTTGAGCACTTGTAGTTCTTCCGGGGTGGGTGGGGGGACTCGTTCGGCTCCTCTTTCTGTCTGTCTGCCGTGAGATGGCTTGATTCCATTTCAGATTGAGGCCGCCCGCCGGCCGGCCGAGCACACTTTACATGAGACAAATACATGAAACTGTATTTTATTATTATTGCTGTCTTTATTGTGTAACTCCTCAAATGCAACGTTAGAAAAAAACATCAATATTACGAATATTATATATTTTTATCTTCATATCTGCTGAGCGGGACGTACCACGTCACTTCCGGAGTTTTCCGCGGATTCGTTTAAACGTTATTATGGTTCATAACTTACTGGAACAAAACTGAGCAGCGTGTTGTTGCTGGTGACACAACCACTGACTGTATATATGTATATTGAAGTGATGCTGACCACTGACTGTATATATGTATATTGAAGTGATACTGACCACTGACTGTATATATGTATATTGAAGTGATACTGACCACTGACTGTATATATGGATATTGAAGTGATACTGACCACTGACTGTATATATGTATATTGAAGCGATCCTGGCGTTAAAGACCAGCTGATCGCTGCCCGATTCTTTGAAATGAATGGCCGCATTGCATTGGGGGACATCGACTTTGAATGCGTCCTGCTAGGATCATATCGTAATGTTCTGTATTACAGCATATACTGTAATATTTCACCGGTAATACGACCGAAGTAATATTATTAAAATAAAGAAATGCATACTATGATAACAGCTAAATAAATGTTGATAGATGTAGCGTTATAGTTTAAAAAATATAAATAAACAAAAAAGCAACCCAGCTTCCCTGGCCGAAATAGACCGAAATAATAACATTAAAAGAAATACATATAAACCATGATAATATCTCGTGAATAATTTTGATTATTGGGCTAAAAATACCAATTATAACTGTCACAGATTTCGTTTTTTCTTTCGTCGGTATTTGACGGGGAGGGAATAACATGAATGTCTATCTGACGGACCCCCTCGTCGAAAAATAACGTCAAGGGTACCCCTCTTTCGTTGAAACTTGACGCCAGGGTCCTTGACCATGCGTCATACATTTGACGAGTAGGGAGTGAGACTGTGTTGGGCCAGTCGTTCTCTGGCCAGGCGCGGTGTTGCTGCTATTCATATGCTTATTAGAGCCATTAACACCTCCACGGGAGCTCTCCACATACGTTATGGTTCGTTTCCGACAATATGTGGCACAGACGAACGCGACATTCACAGCCTGTAAATTGTCGTTAACTGCCGAAAATTAGGGGGATTTACGGGGATGAAAATCCCACTTTTCATGCAGTGTTTTCTGAGGAGTCCAATATGTCCTATGACATATATTGAAGTGGATCTGCTGGTGATTTGGGTTCTTGTAGCAATGGAAAATGTTTTCCCAAACTGTCTCCCAATTAATTGCATTCCCCGCAGGCCTCAGCTCTCGCTCCCATTTCCTTGCTATTGGGAGTTCTCCTATATATACTTGCAACAGTTTAGCATAGATCTTGGACGTTAATCCTCTCACAGGAATTAACAAACCATTTAATGACTGGGTGTGCCTCAAGACTTATTCCCTGATGGCTGATCTTAACACGTCCAGGAACCTGAGGCCATTTTTACAATTCCTTGTCCATCTGTTTTTTTTTTTTTTTTTAAAAGCTTGTAAAACATCAACCCTGTTGTCTATAGTCAATCAATGTACATCGTTTATTTCAGGAAAAACGGGGCTATTAGAATATTTGTGCTGTAGTGAGGTAAATTTAATGTAAAAAAAGGTTGTATGACCTTAAAAACAAATAAATAAATAAAACGGAAAATTAATCTCACAGATATTTATTGATATCACACACAGAACAATAAAAGCTAAGCCAATCGCCTGTCTGAATTAGTTCACATATGTCTTGGGTGTCAAACTGTGAAGAAATGAACATTATAACTTATACAGTTGACAAATTATATACACTTTTTCAAAAAAAGTCCAGACGCTTTTGCCAATAATCAAAATAATTATGTCAAATGTATTGATATCACACACACAACAATGCTACACAAGCATTTGTGTTGTCTAAAACAATTATCCTATATATTTGGAGTCATCCAGTGCAAAAACAAACATAATGAACATTATAACTCATATAAATGATAAACTATTAACATTTCTTCAAAAAAAGGCCCAAATGTATCCCAAATATCTAAACAGTGATGCCATTCTTCTCTGTAGAACGGTCATAGACTGTAGTTATCTCTCTTTTTCACTTCACTCTTTGTTCTTGCCAGGGACATCACTAGGATTGAAAAGCGAGGGCTTAGCCCCAATGCTATGCAAAACTTTCCCTTGCAAAATCTTACTTACAAACTCTAAAGTTAGCTTTTAGATACATCAAAGCTGCATGGGGGGGATTTACTTAGGCCAGACTGTGCTCCTGCTGAGTTCTTTAGGCTAAGACTTAACCGCTATCTATCTGCCTGTGTAAATTTGTGGTAATGTATTACCATACCTAATCCCTCTCTTTATTAGATAAGTTGCAGGTCAAAATAAGACTATTTAATACACATATTCGTATTGAACCGTTCTGTACGAGGCTTTCGGTTAGGTGCGCATTACAAACGGAACGATTCGTTGAACTAATCCTATTTCATTTTTTTAAAAAGAGCTTTAATTTTTTGAAATATAATGTTCTCAGTCCCGCTGCACTCAACAAGGCAGCCCAAATGATGAAAGTGGCAACATGCTGTCTGCCCTTCCCACTCCTAAAGAAAAACACACTACTCCAGTCAGGCATGATTCGCTGAACTAGCAAGTATGTCTGAATTTAATAACCTGATGGTGAGATAAATACAAGTTCTAGTATGTATGTATGTATGTATGTATGTATGTATGTATGTATGCTCATATACAGTACAGGCCAAAAGTTTGGACACACCTCATTCAATGCGTTTTCTTTATTTTCATGACTATTTACATTGTAGATTCTCACTGAAGGCATCAAAGCTATTAATGAACACATATGGAATTATATACTTAACAAAAAAGTGTGAAATAACTGAAAACATGTCTTATATTTTAGATTCCTCAATTTAGCCACCCTTTGCTTTTTTGATTGCGCTGCAAACCCTTGGTGTTCTCTCAATGAGTTTCATGAGGTAGTCACCTGAAATGGTTTTCACTTCACAGGTGTGCCTTGTCAGGGTTAATTAGTGGAAGTTTTTCCTTATTAATGGGGTTGGGACCATCAGTTGTGTTGTGCAGAAGTCAGGTTGATACACAGCCGACAGCCCTATTGGACAACTGTTATATTATGGCAAGAACCAATCAGCTAAGTAAAGAGAAACGAGTGGCCATCATTACTTTAACTAATGAAGGTCCCGAAAATTGCAAAAAGTTTGAATGTGTCCCCAAGTGCAGTCGCAAAAACCATCAAGCGCTACAACGAAACTGGCTCACATGAGGACCGCCCCAGGAAAGGAAGACCAAGAGTCACCTCTGCTGCTGAGGATAAGTTTGTCCGTGTCACCAGCCTCAGAAATCGCAAGTTAACAGCAGCTCAGATTAGAGACCAGATGAATGCCACACAGAGTTCTAGCAGCAGACACATCTCTAGAACAACTGTTAAGAGGAGACTGCGCAAATCAGGCCTTCATGGTCAAGTAGCTGCTAGGAAACCACTGCTAAGGAGAGGCAACAAGCAGAAGAGATTTGTTTGGGCCAAGAAACACAAGGAATGGACATTAGACCAGTGCTTTGGTCTGATGAGTCCAAATTTGAGATTTTTGGTTCCAAGCGCCGTGTCTTTGTGCGACGCAGAAAAGGTGAATGGATGGATTCTCCATGGCTGGTTCCCACCATGAAGCATGGAGGAGGAGGTGTGATGGTGTGGGGGTGCTTTGCTGGTGACACTGTTGGAGATTTATTCAAAATTGAAGGCATACTGAACCAGCATGGCTACCACAGCATCCTGCAGCGACATGCCATCCCATCCGGTTTGCGTTTAGTTGGACCATCATTTATTTTTCAACAGCACAATGACCCCACACACACCTCCAGGCTGTGTAAGGGCTATTTGACCAAGAAGGAAAGTGATGGAGTGCTGCGCCAGATGACCTAGCCTCCACAGTCACCGGACCTGAACCCAGTCGAGATGGTTTGGGGTGAGCTGGACCGCAGAGTGAAGGCAAAAGGGCCAACAAGTGCTAAGCATTTCTGGGAACTCCTTCAAGACTGTTGGAAAACCATGTCAGGTGACTACCTCTTGAAGCTCAAGAGAATGCCAAGAGTGTGCAAAGCAGTAATCAGAGCAAAGGGTGGCTACTTTGAAGAAACTAGAATATAAGACATGTTTTCAGTTATTTCACACTTTTTTGTTAAGTACATAATTCCATATGTGTTCATTCATAGTTTTGATGCCTTCAATGAGAATCTACAATGTAAATAGTCATGAAAATAAAGAAAACCAATTGAATGAGAAGGTGTGTCCAAACGTTTGGCCTGTACTGTATAGCCTAGTCTACATTTAGGCAACATCTACATACTTGTTTAATTTATTACAGCAAAGGAATGCACAAAGTTAAGTTGGTCAGAATCAAGCATATATAATAAATATCATGAAATAATTTAGGCTATGCCTTGGTGTCTCTCTCCCTCTCTCTCCTAAAATATCTTCCAGTATCCATTTGTTCAATGAATTGAAGGTTATACTGGTACAATAGCATTAACAGTGACACTATGATATTTAGGGACTGATATTGTTTTAATACTATAGAGAAAGCAGGCTATATTAATGGTAAAGAATAGAGAGCTTCGGATACCTTACAAGGCAAGCTATTTCTTGTATTTCACTCGTTTACACTAGCTAGACTATTGTTTTCTATAGCTAACTAAAATACTCCTTTATCTTTACCTCAAGTAAATGTAGCTAAAGTGAAGCAAGTAAAAGTCATTAACAACAACTTACAATTTCACTCTGTATCACTCACTGTGTGTGCGGTAGCAAGTCCAGACCAAAGATTTGCGACGAGACAAGATAAATCCTGCAGCTACTTGCAACACACCGGTCTGCAGCATTCTGAAAGCTGCCAGTTTAAACCAATGAGAAGAGACAAGACAGTGTATCAGCTTCATAGCCATTGACTCTTTGAAATTCTGTCTAACTTTCGAATTTCCGGCTTTTTTGTAGCTGGGTATATCATTTGTTGTTTCTAATTATGAATTTGGATAACGGTAATGATAGTGAGATACTTGCTACAGTTGCATTTTGAGTGATAAATCAACGAAAACAACATTTTATTTCTCTGATTTCCTGCTTTGTTTTAATGCTGCCTGGCCTCTCTCTTCAGTAACTCTCTACCTCGCTCGTCCACATACCGTTACCGTGCAAGCGGCCGCTCGTAAGGCTCTCTCTAAAACACTGCCATTTCGACCAGTTGACAGTTCGTGAAATAAAAATAAAACAGACTGCAGTGCACGACGACACCAACAGATGAATGGTGAATGAAGATTGATTCCATGTAGTGAGTGATACAGTAAAAAAAAAATGTAATTATTATTTTTCTTATTATTATTTGGGGGGCTTAGAAACATTTTGGGGTAGCTTCAGCCCCCCTAAAATAGGCCTAACGACATCAATGGTTCTCGCTCCTATTTCCTGGAGTGAACTCTCTTTTTGACTATATACTCTTTGTGTGATGAACACATTCTTGCAAAGCATCATGGGAGATTTATACTAGACTGTAGCACCCGGTAGCACAGAGCTAGCGGCAGAAATGACGGAAAATTTATAAATTACGGACATCGAGTGGATAAATCTTGGATGTAAGTGTTTGGATTTATTATTGAACAACTCAGAAAAGAGGCACAAGTTCCAGGCTGGATAGAAAACCTTCTAGAAAGGCTACGAAGACAACAAAGACACTGCCGTGATGGCTAGCTCCTTAGCTTCTAGCTGGAAAAAACGGTAAGAAGATCAATAAAACTTTCATTAAATTATCTAAATATTAATCGGAGGTGCCGTGTGATGTCGTGGACGATCGCGTAGGGCTCTGAGGGTTAGCGCAGATACAAGAAGAAGGATGTCCTGGGGACCTCAAAACTAGCTCTTAGGTCTTCAAAACTCAACATACCTTTCTCATTGAATAACTGGTTTACAGTATAAATGTCTCTGTCACTCCACTGCTTACAAGCAAAGAGTTTGTTACCAGACATTAAGTGTGCATTGTGCCAAATTGGGGTGTTCAAATGCCACTTATTGGTGTAGCGAAGTTGCTCCTCGACCTGTTTAAAGTTGGTCAATGTGTTGGTGATAATAGGGCCATGAGCTAGCATACACTTTTTTGGACACACACCTGTAAAGGCCAGGTCTTGCAGTCTTAGATTTCCAGTAAGGTTTTGCTCTATTTCTCTGCATTGTAGATGAGGGGTCCATCCACACTCTGAGGGTCCGCAGCTGAAAGCCTCTGTAGTACACTTTAAGGCTGGGGAGAGGCAAGCCTCCCGTGTTTGAGGTACATTGCAGGGTAGAGCAGAGATCTTCAACAGGGGGTCCGGGACTCCTAGGGGGTCCTCAGAGTCACAGCAGGGTGGCCTCCAAATTATTGTTGAATTTTTGTTTGGTTGTTTTTTCAAAAATTAAAAAGTCTTTACATGAATACAACATAGTATTAGCAAATAAAAATCCCCACTGATGATAGGCTTACTTGCCTATAGGTTATGCTGTGACTAAGGTAGCCATCCACAGATACAATTAATCCCAAAGGATTCACTGTGCCACATTTATGTTGAGATTTAAAATATTATTTATAAAATCATGCCAACAATTATTTTGATAGCTTAGTATTCTATGCACTAAAAAGGTAACTATAAAGGCTTTAGGCCGCCCTACACATTATTGTAGGCCCAGTTTAATATCCAACTTCATTTTATACAATATATGTAGTAGGGGGTCCCTGCTTCATGTCTCTCTCAGTTAAGGGGTCCTTGGCTTAAAAAACGTTGAAGACCCCTGTCCTAGAGATTTCATCCGATCAACTTCAAATTTGGTCTGTGCCATCTTAAAGGTCCCATGACATGGTGCTCTTTGGATGCTTTTATATAGACCTTAGTGGTCCCCTAATACTGTATCTGAAGTCTCTTTTATATAGACCTTAGTGGTCCCCTAATACTGTATCTGAAGTCTCTTTTATATAGACCTTAGTGGTCCCCTAATACTGTATCTGAAGTCTCTTTTATATAGACCTTAGTGGTCCCCTAATACTGTATCTGAAGTCTCTTTCCCGAAATTCAGCTTTGGTGCAGAACTACAGCCACTAGAGCCAGTCCCACAATGAGCTATTTCTGTGTCTGAAGCTATTGAGGAGGAGAGAGGGGGGGGCAAGGTGAAGGGTGGGGGTGTGGCCTTGACCAACTGCCACTTTTCTCGTTTGAAAGCCATGATGTCTCTCTCTCTCTCATGGGTTGGCCAAATTCTCTGGGCGGGCAAAGCAGAGAAAGGGGAGGTAACCTTGCTCCTTATGACCTCATAACAAGCAGATTCCTGATTGGTCCATCTAAGCTTTCATTTTCTCAAAGGCAGAGCAGGATACCCAGGGCTCGTTTTACACCTATCACCATTTCTAGCCACTGGGGGACCATAGGCAGGCTGGGGGAACGCATATTAATGTTGAAAAACCTCATAAAGTGACATTTTCATGCCATGGGACCTTTAAGACATTACAGATGAAAAGTTGTTAAAAGAAAAACTTTTCGGCATAGGGCGTGGCCGTGGCGGGGCGGCCATTTTGTGCGTTTCACCGCCGAAACAGGAAGTGGGTGTAACTCGAGTGTACGTTGTCCAACTGGCTCGAAACTTTTCAGGATTCATAAGAGTCCAACCCTGAGGACAATTAAAGGCCGATATTTACTTAAAGTCATAGCGCCCCCTGGTGGAAACAGGAAGTAAGCCTAAAAGTCAAGGTGCTATACTTTAACGAACTCCTCCTAGAGATTTCATCCGATGGACTTCAAACTTGGTCTCTACCATCCCAACACCTTAACGATGAAATGTTATTAAAAGAAAAACTTTTCGTCAGACGGTGTGGGCGTGGCGTGGCAGCCATTGTGAGTGTTTAGCGATGAACAAAGAAGTTGTTGTAACTTGAGTGTACGTTGTCGTATCTGCCCGGAATTTCTCACAATTGACAAGGGTCCAGGCCTGAGGACACCTACAGGCCAAAATTGACTTTTGGTCATAGCGCCCCTTGCTGGCAACAGGAAGTCTGCCTCTTTCTAACAACGGTGTCCGATTTCAAATTAATTAATTTTTGTGAACAGTGGGGGTTTCGTTAGCTATGACTGTCCCTTCAATCCTAGCTATGTGTAGCTAGCTACAAATCACGGATAGTTAGCTTCATTTTTCGCGTAATTTCTGTATATTTACAGTTTGAATTTCATCACGCCACTTATACAACATCTACAGAGCTACATCCAGCTGCAGGCTCTATCAATGAGACTCGCGGACAAGCGGCGTTTATTTCCCCAATCATTTGTTTAAATAACTCAACACATTATAATTACACACATTAAAAGATTAACTGGAATCTGTGGTAACAGATTGCTGGCGTAACAAGCTCACTGACCGCGCTCTCACTGACATACACAGGGCATTTAGCTAGCAGGAAGAGGGGAGCTGCAGGCCCTGGAGCTCTGTCAGAGCACCATAGTAGTCCATTATCCAAAAACCGGTGACTTTGCGCGGGTATGGAGTGCTGCCAGTCGTGACGGAGCTCCAAGTACACCCATGGGCTGACAAAGGTTCCGGTTTTTGGGAGGTTGACGTCAACTTCCAG
The DNA here is from genome assembly GCF_010015445.1 of Perca fluviatilis. Taxonomy (NCBI): domain Eukaryota; kingdom Metazoa; phylum Chordata; class Actinopteri; order Perciformes; family Percidae; genus Perca; species Perca fluviatilis. The sequence continues at coordinate 41,481,083 of NC_053116.1, forward strand.
CTTTGTTGAGATTCGCCCGTTTTCAGCGGCAGTTTCAAAATATGAGATTTTCATAGTAAAGGGGTGTCAGTGGGACTTTGAGCTTCTATGTATGTCCTATTTACCCACCGAACTGTCGTTATTCAACTATGACAGGGTAAAATCGGTTTTGCATTCTATCACCCCTTTAAAATGAAAATTCCCAAACCGGCAAGTGTCAGCAACATCTTTGTTATTAAACATCGCCAAGGTAACATGTGATCTCGTGAAGTGCTGTCCCGATCCCATTTCTACCTATCTGAGCCCATGTGGCCTCACACACTCGCTCACTTAGCACCTGAGATCACTTAAGTCTGTGAGTCTTTAGTCCTTAGTCCTCAGGACTCACTTTTGGGCCCTTCTTTTGTGTCTTAGGACACTTCATTGATCTCATGTTTATGTTGATTTTATTTTATGTTGATTTTAGAATGTTTTTTTCTATTACATGTTTATGTTATGAAGCAACAGGTTGTATCACTATGTCTAAGACAAACTTCACCAATAAAGAGTATCTATTCCATTCTAAAGTCCTGCATTCAGACTTTACTGCAGTAAAGGTACTAGCAGCGAGAGATGAAGCAGGCGGTGCAGCGTGAGGAAGCAGATCTCTACCTCTGGAAGTAGAGAGGAAGCAGGTCTCTACCTCTGGAAGTAGAGAGGAAGCAGGTCTCTACCTCTGGAAGTAGAGAGGAAGCAGGTCTCTACCTCTGGAAGTAGAGATGAAGCAGGTCTCTACCTCTGGAAGTAGAGATGAAACAGGTCTCTACCTCTGGAAGTAGAGAGGAAGCAGGTCTCTACCTCTGGAAGTAGAGAGGAAGCAGGTCTCTACCTCTGGAAGTAGAGAGGAAGCAGGGGCCTCATGTATAAAAGACTGAGCAGCTTTCATACCAGAAGATGGCGTACGGCCAAAACTTGAAAAGTACCTACGCACAGAAATATTCACATGTATAAAACCGGTCATACGCCAGGTCCTGAGCACCTTTCCTTTATACATGACAATCCACGTGAAATTGAGCGCACATGAATGAGTGACTGACCCCGCCTTGCCTCCTCCCATAAATGAATAAGGAAATTACTATAAATGCGTCCCCGACGTCATTCTTTGTCCAATCACAACGGGTTATCCCGCTGCAGACGAAAAAAAAAAGAGAAAAACTTCACTGACTGAGGTTGAGGTGGTGACCGCGGAGGTGGAGGCAAGAATTTTTTTTTCCGTTTGGAGGTTTGTCATCTTGGATAAGCAATAAAAGAAAATGCCCAGAATGGCAAATGGTGACCGGGCGGTGAATGCACCGAACCATGGCAGAATAATAAAAAAATAAAGTTTAATGTCGAAGTGGAAAGCAAGAGAATAGTGGCAGCGCCACACCAGTTACAGAACAACATACATCTCAGTGTCAGTCCAAATTACGCATAATAAGCAGTTTGAACTCACTGATGTAATGCCATTTATTTTATTTATTAAGTGTTAGTAGCTCAGTGAAACTGAGTCCAGCGCGAGGGAGACCTGACTCAGAGGAGGAGATGTTAGTGAGGCCAGCGTCTCCACGGCAGGTGACAGTGCGCACGGATCCGCTGTGCCACGCATGGATGAAATAATGAAATAGGAAATAGGACTACAGCAACAGAAATATGTGCAGAATTAAGACAGTCAAGACGGCCCATTGTTTGGTGGACCGAGTACACCTTGTTCACTTTATAGCCTACAAATCATCCACAGGATCAGTTACGCATCACATGAGTTAGTCCCCCCGACACAGCGTTAGTTCCTGGGGAGATGGATCCGTGCGTCCCGCCTCCTGTGCGACTTGGATGTCTGAGCCTCAGCAACTAAAGACTCTAGACACTACTGCATTTTCTGTGTAATTTTCCACGAGTAAGATATTTAATCTATGGAAATACAGAGGATGACTGAAAGTATTTTCTAAGTGGATTTATCAATCATTTTCTGTCCTCATGTTTAACAGAGATTACGTAACCTGCGAATTAAACAGTTGTGTGAAAGATGTGAAACATTGTCCACATAAATGATCAAACTTTTATGGAGTATCAGCGGATATCATTTTTTTTTTTTCATAGACAACGTTACAGACGTATGCCAGTAACTGTAGTGGAAACTTTATTTTGTAATGTTTAGTGATTTTCGGCACTTTTCAGTTAGAATTCGCCACGTTACAGAGCCAGAAAAGACTTTGCGGACGGCCCGCACATTCTCACGTCAAGTTAATTTTTTATACATCACAAAGTGACCGTGAAAACCAGCGTACGCAAGCTTTTTGTGCGTACGCAATGTTTATACATGAGGCCCCAGGTCTCTACCTCTGGAAGTAGAGAGGAAGCAGGTCTCTACCTCTGGAAGTAGAGAGGAAGCAGGTCTCTACCTCTGGAAGTAGAGATGAAGCAGGTCTCTACCTCTGGAAGTAGAGAGGAAGCAGGTCTCTACCTCTGGAAGTAGAGAGGAAGCAGGTCTCTACCTCTGGAAGTAGAGAGGAAGCAGGTCTCTACCTCTGGAAGTAGAGATGAAGCAGGTCTCTACCTCTGGAAGTAGAGAGGAAGCAGGTCTCTACCTCTGGAAGTAGAGAGGAAGCAGGTCTCTACCTCTGGAAGTAGAGAAAGCAGGAAGCAGTCTCTACCCTCTGGAAGTAGAGAGGAAGCAGGTCTCTACCTCTGGAAGTAGAGATGAAGCAGGTCTCTACCTCTGGAAGTAGAGATGAAGCAGGTCTCTACCTCTGGAAGTAGAGATGAAGCAGGTCTCTACCTCTGGAAGTAGAGATGAAGCAGGTCTCTACCTCTGGAAGTAGAGATGAAGCAGGTCTCTACCTCTGGAAGTAGAGATGAAGCAGGTCTCTACCTCTGGAAGTAGAGAGGAAGCAGGTCTCTACTACGCTGGAAGTAGCTTCAATATTTGATGTCGCCCACGTGAAGTTCACCGATTGATTTTAATTTATTTTTTAAAAACATGTGGCCTCCACCATGACCTTGTCAAACCCAATATGAAAATACTAGGGCTGGGTATCTCCAATGAATCCTAAATGTATTCAGATTCTCAAGGTTCTGATTGGATTACATTTCTGAAATATCAGTTCCAACACCAGTTTATTTAGTTTGGATATAAAAGAGATTCAAGAAGAACATTTAATGTGGTCATATTTAAACTGTGTTCACTACTTATCATGTAGACTTCTTCCCTTTTCTCATGAACCAATCAGCTGGCCCTTCATCCAGCCCATAATAACCTACCTGTACCGTTGCTGCTGCTGCTGTTTCTCTGTCTCCTCTTCTGTTTGAAAGCAGCTCCACATCATCTGTCCTCTGATAAGAAAACAGCTGAGTTATGATCATATTGAGTGGAACATTAAACTAGCAGTCAGAGAGTCTGTTTATCACACATTGCTGACAGAAAACGCTGCTGGTTTAAAGTCAACTCATTTTCATAACTCACACAATATTCTCCATTAAATATCCAGCTGACGGTCTGAAGTTACCTAGCAACAGTGTATGTTAACGTTAGCTCAGTCAGTATTAGCCTAACATCAACAGGTACAGTGGCACAAAAAGTGTGTATGCGCTATATGCGGCGCATAGGGGCGCAGCACCATGGGGCCGCCAAAATGATGGTAAAAAAAAAAAAATCTCCATATGTAGCTGCTTTTGTGTGTTTCTAAATAATTTCTGCATTTCCTCAATGTAACATAACATTGTAGAGGACTAACAGGCTGGATTTGGCGCCCTATCTCATAAGATTCCATCATAGACTGTTGACATACTGTAGAAGAGGGGGGGGGGGGCTTCCTACTATGGCCACGCCAAGACCCGGACTATAAGGGCGGGTCTTGGCGTGGCCATAGTAGGATTCGTAATATTGCGAGCAGGGGCGCCGTGAGCGTGAGGTACAATAATGAGTTGTCGTCTGTGGAAAAATATGGATAAAGCAAAAAAGCTGTTCGGGGCTAAAAATAGAAAACAGAAGAGGGAAAAGGAGATAGCATGTTAATGGATGCAACAGCTGTTAAATAAGATGATGGTGAAAGGCAACAGGTAGGATTTAAAGTGGGACGTCTGTGCTTGGAGGCTTGCAAATATTCCTGTTAACAGACTAGCTAGCGTTAGCTAACACTGGGAATGTAGCAGCCAAATATTCATGTTAACAGACTAGCTAGTGTTAGCTAACACTGGGAATGTAGCAGCCAAATATTCCTGTTAACAGACTAGCTAGCGTTAGATAACACTGGGAATGTAGCAGCCAAATATTCATGTTAACAGACTAGCTAGTGTTAGCTAACACTGGGAATGTAGCATCCAGATGAGGGTTTACAGCTAGCTTAGAATATGCAAAACCGAGGTTGCTGAGCTGAAAACTGGTAAATATAAGGTAGCATGTACAATAGATGACAATAATCTGGAAAACATAACTAATGCAATAACTCTGGTTCACCATGGAATCATGCATATATTTTGTTTTACCATTAGCTGTCACACATATACAGGCTATAGTTACTAGTTACAGGCTACTAGTATCTGTAGGGTGACATGGAAGCTGTAATTACAGGGTCACATCTCTCTCTGTCTGTGCTAAGTGGCTCTCCATATTTGTACTTTTTAAAATCCAAAATGTGAATGTAATTTCAACAGCAGCACAACCTTACTGCATACTAGTTGTCTTATCTAATGCCATCACTAGGCTGATTTAAGAATTGAATTGAGGCTGCTATATTTAACAGTGAGTTCATTTCATTCAGGTGTGAGGATGGTGGATCAGGAAAGACAGGAAGGCAACAGGTAGGTCTAACATTAGGTGGAAGTGTAGAGACACTTGATACCAACAGATTAATTTCCTAATATTATTAATATGGAAAAACTAATATGGAAAATCTATTACATAATGTTTGTTTGACAGTATGTTTTAGTGCAGAAGAACACAGACAAGGAGTGAATGAGAAAGATATGAGGTCGGCGATGGCATCAGGTAGAGATGAGACCAGTGATGACATCACGAAGAGATGAGACCAGTGATGACATCACATAGAGATGAGACCAGTGATGACATCAGGTAGAGATGAGACCAGTGATGACATCAGGTAGAGATGAGACCAGTGATGACATCAGGTAGAGATGAGACCAGTGATGACATCAGGTAGAGATGAGACCAGTGATGACATCAGGTAGAGATGAGACCAGTGATGAAATCAGGTAGGAGTTCTACTAGTTAGACCACACTAAACTAAAGGTCCAGTATGGTTTGAAGTTCTGTTGACCAACCTATTCACTGTGTCCTTTTTGTGGGAAAAATAGTGCAGACAGAGATGGAGAATATAACAATTAGCCTGTCTGACAGTGTGTGGGGTGCCAAAATCGTTGCTGCATACCCCTCTGACACTGGGTAGTTACGCCCCTGAACAGGTGTAGACATAAAATATGATTATGAGCTAATTTACTGAATCAACCAACTCAGTCTCCTTTCTTTTCTTTCTTTTCATCCACATCATTAAAGTCTGATGCTGCTGCTGGCGGTTCACTTTGATTTTGCCCAAGAGCTGCAGACCGAGATACCTGCTCACTGGAAGTTTCTATCCTTCTGTCAACTATTTTAGAGTGCACGTGATGTTCCTGGGCTCACGTCCACACAGGGAACGCTCTCTGCTGCTCCTCTGTGGAGGTCAGACAATAATAACAAACCACTTTGAAAGTAGTGAAAGATGGGATTTACATGTACATGTACAAAAGCTATTGCAATTTGACCAAAACAATGATAACATGCTTTTATCTTGAGCACAAGTAACTCGAGAAATGTATCAAAGCGACTGAGAACAACTGTAAATGAGTTGAGCTGCTCTACAATCTGTCCCTATCTTCCTCTGGTTGGGAATCACTGCCCCGGTATAATGTAGAGAGGGAGAGCGCCCTCTGCTAGCAAGATCTGTGCTAACATCCTAGAGACACACCTGGTAACAGAATACAGGTAAGAGACAGGAATAACACCATCACACATCCTAGAGACACACCTGGTAACAGAATACAGGTAAGAGACAGGAATAACACCATCACACATCCTAGAGACACACCTGGTAACAGAATACAGGTAAGAGACAAAGTCATCATGTGTTTGACACTTTATGTTTCTCTGAATTAAAGAATGTTATGACCAAATGACCAAATGTGACAAATAAAAATCCTCAAATCTTGATATTGAAGAAGCAGGAAGCTGTAAATATTTATTATTTTAGTTTAGAAGATGTTACAGACACATACCAAGTCTGATGACTAACTTTAGGTAAATGTTTAAAGTTTTCATCTCTAATAAGGTGACAGAACAACAATCATACATATAATTACTTTATAATATTACTCTCACGAAAGAAAGAGATTTATGCTGCGTTCCAGACTAAATTTTTAGTCCGTAAGTTACAACTTCAAGTCACGACTTGGTAGCGTTCCAGGCAAAGTCACGAGCTGGCTAGCTAAACATTGGGCCCTTGGCAGGGTTCAGGTTAGGCTACCTAACGTTCACATTAGCTAGTGGCTACCTAATGTTGACGTTAGCTAGCGCTACCTAACGTTGATGTTAGCTAGCGCTAGCTGATACTAGCGATTTCCTGTACCTTTAGTAGTACACAATTGTATGTGTATTGTTTTGATTAAAATAAAATATATGAAGTTTATGACCAAATGAGACAAATAAAAATCCTCAAATCTTCATCTTGAAGAAGCTGTAAATATTTAGTATTTTAGTTTAGAAGATGTTACAGACACACAACAAGTCTCATGACTAAAATAATATATAAATAAAAATATATTAAAAAAAAGTTTGCATCTCTAATAAGGTGACAGAACAACAATCATGCATATAATTACTTTATAATATTACTCTCATATGAAGAAAGAGATTTAGTCTGATGAAAATAGATTTTAAATATTCAACATTAAAGATAATTTATATTTTAAACACATTAAATAATGTTAATGTTAAAACATCTCCACCACAACCTGAAAAACAAACATAAAATATCAGAAATCAGTAAAACATGTCGGTTATATTTCCCCACAGACGATAAATCAGATAAATTTTAAAGTCTTGTTTTATTCTAAGTGTATTAGTCTATTAGTCTAAAAACCAAATATATTAAGTTTATGATAAAATATAAAAAAGAAAAGCATCAAATCTTCATGTTTGAGAAGCTGTGAATATATTTAGTGTTTCTGTCTGGAAGATGTTACAGTCACATCAAGTTTTAGGGAAATGTTTAAAGTTTGCATCTCTAATAACCAGAGCCACACAGAATCTGCAGACAGAATATTACCCAGATTTTAAACAAATTAAAATAAAACATCTCCACCTCCAACCTGATAAACAATCGGTTCAATTATGCGCCGCGACAAGCGGGCACAACCCTGTGAATCTGTCGTGTTCGTACTCATCACACGCTGTAAGGAATTTGTCCAAATGAGGCCCTAAGGCCTGTCAAAAGAAAATATTTTATTAACAAAAGCGGAGCTTCTGCTTGTCAGAGTATCGGCACAAGACGTCCATAATCATGACTATGCTAATGTAGCTAACTATGCTAATGTAGCTAACTTTAGCTATCAACAATAACGGTCTGTGGTTAGGAAAGACTAGGATTACCACTATGTGTTATAAATCCACCTGTGATTAGGAAGATATGAAACCACAGTCAGCTGATCTCATCCAGTTGTACAGCAGGGATACAGTATCTCCATGGTTACCACACATTGATCGCCTGGTGTTTACTGGCGGAGCGTTGTCCATCACATGACGCGACTACGCAGGCCAAGGGTCGCTCCCCGTGTGAAAAACCCTTTACTCTCAAACAAAGAAAGATATTTTATCTCATTAAAATAGATTTTAAAGAAGAAACAGTAAATCAGTAAAACATGTTGATTATATTTCCCAAAGCTGATAAATCAGATAAATAGTAAAGTCTTGTTTTATTCTAACAGTCTGAAGCCGAAATATATTAAGTTTATCACCAAATATGACAAAGAAAAGCATCAAATCTTCATATTTGAGAAGCTAGAAGCTGTGAATATATTTAGTATTTCTGCTTGCAAAGAACCAGACTTTTCTCTGATGAAACCAGACGCAGCAACTCAACATTACAGCTCCTCCCTCTTCCTCCTCCTCTTGTTGGTCTTCTTGTCTTCCTTGTGGAAGACTTTTCCATCGGCCTGCTTCCTCCAGCTCAGCTTGATGTTGTCGTCCAGCCCCTGGGCCCTCAGCTTCTGTTTCAGCTGAGACACAAAACTTATCTTATCTCATTTGTTTTTTCATAAAGGTAAAACTGTATAAAACCTGATTTACCTGCTTCAACATGGCCTCCATCACAGCAGGGTCATTCAGATCCAGATTCTTCTTGTTCTCAAACTTCACTTTCATCACTTTCTTTGAAACAGGAACCACTTTGTAAAAATCAAACAAACTTTATGAGTTCAAACATTTCTGTGTGGATAATAATCATCATCCTGTTCATTCCTCATCATCAGTTTAAACAATAGATTCAACACTAACTGATCATCTGCAGCTGATCACCACTGCATGCTAACTTTACTAACTATTCCATAGAAATGATCCACATCATCATGTTCACATTTACTCTCCACAACCTGATGTTTGGTGTTTAGAATCCCGGGTTAGCACTAGGGAGGTAACGATGGTTAAACATGGATAAAAATGTGTAAGATATGTTTGGATAATTATTTGTCAAAGAATAGACAGAAACACTGAAGATTCAAAGTTCATTTTTACTTGCGCAAGTAAGGAGCCAGTTACAGCACTCATTTCAAAGAATATACTGTATGTTTTTTGGAGTACATCAACTTACCAGTCCGAACAGTAAAATAGTCCCATGAAATCATTGTTTTAATAGTTGTAACATACAATGATAGCCGAATCCAGAGTTGTTTAACAAGGCATAATGAACGTCCCTGATTGCAGGCTCACATGACGCTTCTCCCGAGTTCCTGTAGCTGTAATACTGGCTGGAATTTATCATTTATTTCTGGTTAACTAAAGAATATATTTTGTGTTCTTGTATGTAATTAAAAAAAGTTCTAAACATGATAGAAATATGCATATGTTTGCTGGCAGAAGGTCCATTTTTCAGTTTGTTATTTCAGCCACTAGGTGGCGGTGTCACACGCCAAGTATCGTTTGAAATAAAAAGGTAAATATTGCAATAACGGGTAAAGAACTTTTCCCACTTCGGTCCCCCTACAGGTTGAAAGCGGAATTGTGCATTACATTACATTATGCAAGTATGCCAGATCGGGTAGCGGATCTGTAGTTCGAATGAACTGGACAATGTAATGTAATGGACAATTCCGCTTCCAACCTGTAGGGGGACTGAAGCGGGAAAAGTTCTCTAGTGTTGCTTTAAAACATGTATGTAGACAACGTTAAAGTAAAATCTGTGTCGATGGATTCATGTGTCGTGGCTGATGCCAGTGTTTCCATGTTTAGCAAGGCAATGTTATCATGCAGTAAGCCTCACCTATGCTATTGAATGTGGTTATTGGTCAAATACAACAAGTGTTTATGTATTTTGTATTGTATTTAGACATAAGAGTGACAAGTGTGTGAAGTTGTGCGCTCCCTGGTGAAGTCTGTATTTAGAGTCTGTATTCTGTGGAATGTAAGTGTTTTCAAAGTCAAACTGTATTTAACTTTATTGTGAAGGTATATTTACATTGTTTTATTCTGTTTTCTATGTCAGTGTCCAAAGCCCACTGGCGTATGTTTTAGATGATTTTGTTTTAATTCTTTCAGGCCACGCCCAGTCTTTGAGTCTGATGCGGTCCACATGAAGAAAAAAAGAAGTCAACAGTCAGATAAAAAAATTGGATCTGTGAAAAAATCTGAATTGTCATCAAGGCTTACAATCTGTTTGAATCCCGGGTTAGCACTCACCTGGACCGTAGCAAATGAACGCTCTCTCCATGTCACAGGACCAGTCCTCCCAGGCTCCTGATTGGCTGAAGTCTGCAGCCACACAAGTCTCGTTCTTGTTATCAGGTTGCCCTTTCTTCCAGAAGCTGAATGAGGAGGTACTTCCATCTGACCAATTCCAGGAGTCTCTGAAAAGGCCGATAAGGGCATATTGTCCTCCAGCCACCTCACGCACCTTCTGGTTCTCTGCCACATTTCTCACACTGGCCAGGTCTGTGTGGTGATCTCTGCAGTAACTCTGGGCTTCAGGCCAGGTCATTGTGGTGTTGATGAAGACAAAAGTCACATCTGATCCTGAAAATGGAGCAAAGAGAAGTGTAGAGGCAGCATAACATACAACCTCCCATCCATTATATTGTAAAATGTGCGCACATGAACATGCACAAGTCCAATCTCTGTAATATAATTATAAGATAATATGTCTTCCTCTGGTGGTGTCATCAGGAGACACTGTGTCTCTTTCCACAGTGATGCTGATGAACCACTGAGCTGTTTTCCTGCTCTCATTCCTGCCGTCTTATTATCTGCTGCTCAGTCGGCTGTAAAGCTCTTTGAACGGCACTAACCTGTGTGAAAACTGCTCTTAGTCAGAGTGACTGACTGATACTACAGAGACCTGAATTATGAAAACAAAGAGGCAAAGAGAAGCAGAGAAGGGAAACTTCACTAGTTAATATTCTCACCTTTGACATCTGCGCAGACTGGATAATGGCTGATGGCACAACCATGGTCGTACCAGAGTCCATCAGAATGCATGTCTGTGCAGACCTTGTCACTGTATCCAGCGTCTGGTCGTCCAGCTGTCCATCGTCTGAACTCCGTCTCCCCGGGTTTGTAGAAACTTGGGTCTGACAGAGACCACCTCCAGCTGCCCAGGACATGGTCATTGTACAGTCCTATCAAGGCTCTCTGAAAGCAATATTTGATTGAGATATAAAGAATTAGACTCTGCTCTAGCTTTTTGTTGAAGAACATATGTGTACCTAATCTTTCCATCTCCAGTCTTGATACTATCAGTCTGATCCTCTATGACACCTTCATTTTGTTACCCTCCTTTAATAACTCATTACCAGCGATAGTTTCTGATGATCACTTTAACTGATTTTCAAATAGCTTCTCTAGAATATAGATTTCTATTGTTGTTTTGTTTTACTGCAATAGTTGTTTCTATGTACTACTAAGGAGCTGTGCATTGTCCCTGTCAAATAAATAAATAAATGATGTACAGATGACCAAAGGCACTAACCCTGCACTCATTTTTCATCACCAACCAGATGAGGCAGAGGCCACTAAAAACATAACTAATATGTAGCCTACGTTATAATGCTTGCTCTTCATCCTCCACCGCATCAATCCCTCATCAAACTTTTTTCAACTCATTTATAAATGCCATCACAGTGATCATTGGGCTTTTTAAAGACACTTTGGAAACTCAGCTGCCGTGACATTTTGCAATGGTGTCAGCAAATTATGAGCTTGATTCCCTCGATCATTAACATCCTCTGATCTCATGTTTTATGGTATGAAAACAAATAAAAATGACTCTGTGGTGTGCACCACTATCGCGCTGCTCTCTGGTGTGTTCACTGGCCTTTAACTGCTCTAGCTTTTTTTCAAGGCTATATTTTTACATAACCTTTCCATCTACAGTCGTGATCATAGGCGCGGCAAGAGGGGGTGCTGCAGCAACCCCTGGTGGCGAAGCTTTAAAACTGCGATGACAATAAAATGATGGCTTATAAATATCTCTAGTTGTTGTTTCTTTTCCACTACATTTTGTATGTCATGTTTGGGGTGTGGGATGAAAAGAAGGATCATTTTAGTAATTTTGTGTATTGGCCAATCAGATTTGTCTTGACCCGATTGTGATTCAGCCTACGCATAGCATGCACACACATTCACAGCCACACACAACGAGGAAAGAGTTTCTACTATATCTAACAGTGCAACTTAGCAATGTGTCAAAAGAGAATTTAGGATTTTTTTTCAATCTGCCAACCCCAAACACCCGAGGATTAGCGAGACGCACCGTCAGCTCAGCTGTACTGCATGGAGGGGAGGGGCGAGGGAGTTTTTAAAAAGAGAGAGAGGTAGAGTGGTCTGCAGAATACAGAGCCTGTGTAACATAGTATCTAGACTCTAATTTTATGTTACTACGGAGGGTTTCAAAAAGAAAATTGAACTCACGTTCTTGGAGTAGACCATTTTGGTTAAATTTGCCTTGTTGTTCAGGATCTTCATAACCTCCTTGCTGTCTACAGTGACCAGGTCTGTGTGTTTCTCTCTGCAGTATCTTTGGGCTTCAGTAAAGTTCTTCCTGTCATAAACAAAATAGTAATGAAGTCCAGCAGCTGATGAGACAGCACTCAGCCCTGTAGGGACAGACAGACATATAGAACAGATTTAATATTTTATACTTAAGTCAGTCCTTCATATCATGGTCTGGGTGAATACTCAATTCTGATTGTCTGCAGGGTGTCCTATAACACTTTGTTAAATTAATGTATTGAATGAGTTCCGGTGAGACTGAATTAAAGCTCTACATTAAAACAAAAAAACACTGCTCGAAGTTCAAAGTTAGCCAAACCTTATGCTAGCACCCAATGTACCTAAATGCTTAAAAATGTTTGTGATCTTGAATTTAAGCTAGTCTGACTTCAATTGTCATCTGTAACTCTGTAACCACGCATGCATGTCATTTATGTTGATTTAGATCACCACATATTATTAATATATAACTTTGCCTCAATTACTACTAAGTTATTATTGCTAGCTTGATAACATTCAGGGCTGTAGTACCGGACGGTTTTTCTATGGTCTCAGACTTGTCTCTGATTCGTTGGTATTTGGACTTGGACTTGTCTAGGTCTCTGCCAAATATGGCTTTTAGTCTCGACCAAGTCCAGGTGTCTTTATTATGTTCATTATAATATTGGAGGGAAAGTGAAACACTTTTTTACAAGTTTAGACAGCTAGCTAACGCTACGCTGGCTTTTGCTGACATTAGCGCAACACCGTTAGCCTAGCCTGCTAGGTAAATATTACACTGCCTTTGGAGTTTCCTATATCTGCATCCACATTGTCAACATAAGACCTGTGGCTTTAGTGTTCCTTTTTGTACCATAATCTTATTGAATGAAATATTAAAGGTGCACTATGAGTTCCTGCATGAAGTCACTTCTGTTGACGCTCCAAGTAAATACCAAACAACAACAGGGGAAGCTCGCCCCTCCCCCCATGTTTTCGTAACTGTCATGACTAACTGACTAACTGACTAACCGTCACTAACCCCCACCCCCTCCTCCAACCATCTTGTCAGTGATTGGCTGGAATGTGGTTTGTTGTATTTAGGTGCCTATCCTGTGCCCCTAGTGTTTGTTTGACGTTTACGACCCCTGTGTTGTCTCCCGAGGCCTTTTCACAGTGTGTTCAGGGGGCAGGCATTTAGCAGATCAAGTAGAGATGCCTACAATTTGAGACAAAAATGAAATTGCGCTGAAACCATGCAGGAACTCATAGTGCACCTTTAAGCTTCGCTCCTACGAGATGGGTGCGTTTTTGTTACGTTACACACAAAGCTAACTGGCTAAAGTTAGCCTGTACGTATGCTAGTGGATATTAGATAATGTTGCCTTTTCCCGGAGATCCTGGCCATTATTTTAAGGCATAAACCAATCATTGTTATGGTTGTGTATGTTTCTGTTTCCTGTTTTATTTTGGTCTGGTTTTCTGTCTTGTCTTGTCTTGTTTTACTTCCTGTCTTTTTGTTTCCCAAAACAATACAGTACTATCTTGAGGCCACGAGTTACTATCTTGAGGCCACGAGATAGTATCTTAAGGCCACGAGATAGTATCTTGAGGCCACAAGTTACTATCTTGAGGCCACAAGATACTATCTTGAGGCCACGAGATACTATCTTGAGGCCACGAGTTACTATCTTGAGGCCACGAGATACTATCTTGAGGCCACGAGATAATTATAATTAATTTTTTTGACAAAGTGGGACTAGGGGGGCTCCGTAATTATGTGCTTCACCTCCTTGTAACTTTCCATTAAAAGCTGCTGCTCAGCGGGTGAAACATGTGCTGCATGCGTCTTCTCCATTTCTGCATCAGTAAATCTGTGATCGATACCGTGGTCTATTTAAGAAAGCCATGAACATGCACTTATCCCAGCTATCTACACCTGGCTGACATAGCTTCACCTCCTCATCCTGGCTCGGCAAACGTGCAACCGAGTAAGCCGCGATGAGTGGATCACACTAAGTCAAGCTGCACCTTTTCAGTTATTCTGGATATCTTCATTCTACTTTTGTGCAACAGGCCCCTGGTCTCTGCTATTCCTGTTTTGGGGATTCTGCATGTTCCTGTTTTTGGATTTTGCCTGCTGTTCCAGGACTCCTTTTGTTGGTATGGACTTTGTTATTAAATCCTCAAGCTCAACACTACCTGTCTATCTTTGCATTTGGGTCCACCATTCTCTGAACCTTTTGACAATCATAGAGGTACACTCTTACTGTATTAGGCGATGTGGTCACTCACTACAATGAGCATTTTTTAGAGGCCCATTTATGATATAGAAGGTAAGTATACACTGGAATATTTCCATAAGGGTCTTTTACATATTGACAAACGTTAATAATAACATATATATGCCTATTTATGGTGAAAATAAGCGATTGATTTCAAGATAGCATATTCGCTCGATAGGGTTAGACTGTAGAGTCATCTAACGATGCTATCCAATATGGCGCCCATGATTTGAGTAGGCCAAACTTTCTATATATACGGCTCTGAGCTGCAGGAAGTAAGTTACACTCTGAACACCACAAGATGGCGCTAATACACAAACTGCAAGAAGTAAGTTAAACTGACCCTCTGAACTGACTTTGTTTCACAGCGAATAATGTTATCTCACAACACTGTTCAGGTCACTGCTTCAGGCTGCGGCTGACAGTAAAGTTACACATCGCGGATAATTTGTTTGTGAAAATCTTTCTATTGTTTTGGGGACAATGACATGGCTGGATAGCTAGCTTGTCTTCTTGTTATACACACTGTCAAATAATATTTACTGATTGCCAACTGTACACACTGTTATTGACTTTAAATCTTGCTAGCAGAGTGTTAGGCTTACAATCCCCCTAAGAATGAAAACTGGCCAGTGCAGACTCCACCAAAAAATTATATTTTCCTCTACATGAATAAAGACATTTGAAACATAAATTGTTGCAGAAAAAAAAAATCGCCAGAATACAGAAAATGATGTGACCCTCAAAATTTCAATTTTGCTCAAAAATGGAGATCTCAAACCCCCAAAATGTTTAACCCAAAGTTATGCCCTTGTCCGTACGTAAACATGTGAATAACTAATTATGAAATCTATATGAAGCCTTACCTGCCCCAGCGATGATGATGGTGATGGTCAGAAGAAGTCTCTCCATCCTCGTCTCTCCTCTGGTCCTCTCCGTCTGAGTCTGACTGCAGATGAGCAGCTGGTGAACTGACTTTCTCCGTTATTCATTAACCTCCTTACTGCTCTCTCATGGAAAGCTGTTCCAGGGAAAGATCATTTGCCTATCAAGTTTATAGGCCAAAATGACGTGTCTACATGTTTGCTTATTCTGAACTGAATAGAGGTTATTCATTTCTATTTTTTATGTTTGGTTTTATGGTTCCAACATGACGAGGCATCCTCATGTCTGACTGCAGCCACATGAAGCTGAGAAAACGTGATGGAGGATTATTTTTCATTTTAAAGGAAATTATGTCAACATTTAGCTGCTAAAGGGAGACACTCAGGAGATGCAACTAAGATACTTTTATTTGAATTAACTAAGAAAACCCAAAATAATAAAGTCAACGTGATGTAAAGAAAGAGCATGAATCTGTTTACCGTGTGGTCATTTAATCACAACACAACAGAATGTTGTTAGTTAAGAAAGTAAAATGTATTCATAAAGAGCTTTTCACAGATAGATATTCACAAAGTTCTTCACATAGAGCAGACATACGTTCAGAGCAGTCGGGGCCCTGCGGACGGCTCACGGTCACCATCTGGTCGTTCTTTTATTTCCTTTTTTTTTAAAGATTATTTTTGGGGTCATTTTTAGGCCTTTATTTGACAAGACAGCTGACGAACGGTAAAGGAGGAGAGGGTGGTGTGAACGTGCAGCAAAGGGCTGCAGAATGGAGTCCGGAATCAAACCCACGGCTCAAAGGACGGACTTCTTCTCTCCTGGAGCCAATCATTGCCACGTGGTCGGTTGTTACTAAACGCTGGGGGTGTGCAGCTCGACGATCAGACTCCACGCACAGTCGCCCAGGCTGTGTTTGGTTCATATCGCCCCGCGCACCAACACACACACACACACACGCACGCACACGTACGCACGCACGCACGCGCACGCACCACATACACACAATGCACACACACACACAACGCACATACACACACACCACACACACACACATATGCAGACACACACACACAGACTTACACACAAGCACACACATGCGCACACACACACACACAGACACACACACACAGACTTACACACAAGACACACATGCGCACACACACACACACACACACACACACACAGACTTACACACACACACATACACACACAAATACACACACACACACAAACACATATGCAGACACACACACACAGACACACACACACACAAGCACACACATGCACACACACACATATGCAGACACACACACAGACTTACACACAAGAACACACATGCGCACACACACACACAGACTTACACACACACACATATGCAGACACACACACACACACACACACACAGACTTACTCTCACACACACACACACACACAAGTAGTAACACAGAGTTTATTAAAGCTGTAATAACACAGTTTATTAGCACTACTGTCTGTAGACATGTTATGCTGTTTGAACTTACAAGAATACAATAAACAGGATCTGATGATTGGTTACAGGAGAGGAATTGTCCTTTGAGCCGCTTTGACGGTGATCAGTATGAAAGACCAGACGGTTGGCGGCGACCGTGCAGCGCCGTTAGCAGCGTTCTGACCGAGCTGAACACAAGAAGCCTGAACCAGCTTCTGGACCGAGCTGAACACAAGAAGCCTGAACCAGCTTCTGGACCGAGCTGAACACAAGAAACCTGAACCAGCTTCTGGACCGAGCTGAACACAAGAAACCTGAACCAGCTTCTGGACCGAGCTGAACACAAGAAGCCTGAACCAGCTTCTGGACCGAGCTGAACACAAGAAGCCTGAACCAGCTTCTGGACCGAGCTGAACACAAGAAACCTGAACCAGCTTCTGGACCGAGCTGAACACAAGAAGCCTGTCGATAGAAAAGTATTCTTTTTTCAGTAGATATCTTAGTTAGAACACGTTTAAGCTAGCAAAAGCAGTTCAGTGTTTATATGTGCGGTATTGACTCAGTTTGGGAAATCCAACACTCTCTTCAAAGCTAATGTTAGCGAGGATTGGGTAACGACCGAATTATGCCGGTACTACCGAGGACCGTTTCATGTTAAATCAAATAACGGTAACTGGCAGAACATAAATGCAGGCTTATCGGTCCTCTCTGCATGTTGACGGAGAGCGGATCTCAAAACACACACACAGCTGGAGTGAAACTATGTGGACCAAGGCGCTTGGGAGTCAGCCCTATGTTCTCACAGCCCAATGGTCCCACAGCCCTATATTCTCACATTTCTAAGATTTGTCTTAAAATTAGGCCCTATGTTAGGGTTAGGGTTACATTCCATCTGTAGTCCATTGCTACTGGATAATAGCTTGGGTGTAATTGGCTACCAAATTGGGAGAAAGGGGGATAAAATCTGATACACATTTACGAAAAAGGAAATGTGGGAACATAGGGCCTAATTTTGAAAAAATCTTAGAAATGTGGGAACATAGGGCTGTGGGAACATAGGCATGTTCCCGGTACTTTGCCCCAATCAAACCCTCTGGTGTAACTTCATTATTTTGGAACTATTCCCCTGTCTTACCCCCTGTCTTACCCCCTGTCTTACCCCCTGGTTCTAGAGGATGTGAAGCCTTCACAGAGCAGCTGCTGTCAGACATCAGCTCTGCTCCAAAGGTCACCATCAACTTTATGATCGCTAACACAACAGGGAAGTTCAGATGGTCAACAATACATCATAAACACAAATATCTTCTCATAAACAGCACCATGTGCAGTGGGCTGCCTGGTCCCTGACCATGTCTGACAGATTTATAATAATAAATAAATATATTGTCTATAGTCTAAAGACTTTCTAAAGCTGCTGTTCTTATTTTCCTCCACAGCATAGTTCTTCTCCCTCATTTGTATGGTTTCTCCCTTTCTTCTCACCTATGTACCTTCTCTTGTTAGACGTGTGGACTGCCGTCTGGGTTGTTTTTCAAATTGTGTTTTATGTCATTTTAAACTGTAAGTACTTCCTAGCCCTCCTTACCTTCCCCTACGTGGCTTAGTCACTTGTCATGAATAAGAACATCGTCTTAATGACCTGCTTGTGAAAATAAAGGTGAATAAAAACAATAAAAGACGTGAAGGCTGCAGGGAGCTGCTGTGCAGAGGGACAGCCGGGTCACGAAGATGTGTTCAGCAGCCTGTTCTCACCAAGCATTCCTACATATAGCTTTGTAAAGTAAAGCTCTGTAACGTGCATGTGTTCTAGCATTTATTACTGTCAGCAGCACATTGACTGCTGCTGTGTAAGAGCGTGAAGATCCTCGTAGGGTGGAGGTTGGGGGGGGGGGGTTGTTTGGCTCCTAAAATACAGGGCTTTTACCCAGGAAACAGGTGTTCATGTCCTGAAGAAGTTAAGGAGAAAACACAAGACTTTCACCCAGGAAACAGGTGTTCATGTCCTGAAGAAGTTAAGGAGAAAACACAAGACTTTCACCCAGGAAACAGGTGTTCATGTCCTGAAGAAGTTAAGGAGAAAACACAAGACTTTCACCCAGGAAACAGGTGTTCATGTCCTGAAGAAGTTAAGGAGAAAACACAAGACTTTCACCCAGGAAAGTGTTCATGGGAGTGTTTAAACCGGCTGGCAGTTGCCATAATTTCATACAAATCATTGTGCATAAATTCCAGGTCTTTTTTGAAAGATGTTTTTCCTATTCTTACATATGCTGTACAGGATTTAATACACCTAATCATTTTCATTGTTTTTTGTTTTAAAAAACGGATGTGTTTCTGACTCTTCTCCTTAATGTTGCTGTTTTTTGAAGAACTTTTTAAAGAGAAGTTTGAAAAGTGTTGTAATTATTCGTATGATATACAAACTCGTTCATTCATTCTCAGAAATATTCACATAGCTGATGTCTGGAAACACCCAATCCCGCTACTCATTATGGCTGCAACAGATTACAGACTAGACTACATGTTTCCAAACACGCAATAATAATTACACACACACACAAAATAAAACACACACACAGACCGAGAGAGACAGACACACACACACACACACACACACACACACACACACACAAAAGGGACTTCCCAACATGTGTTAATTATTAAACCAATGTCCCCTAACAGAGCAGCCCCCCTCCATCCACAACATCAAGAAAAGATCAACTAACTCAATATATATACAATATAATATCATATACTTTATGTATATATATATATATATATATATATATATATATATATATATATATGGTTACTACCACAGCCTGTAAGGTGGTGTTGTTGAGTAGCTAATAGACGAAGGGTTGCATTAAAAAGCTACAGAGTTTACGTTGCTATGGACGCAGGATTCCAACCGTAAAGACGGAACGGACTATTTTCTCTAGTGGAAGCAATACAATCGTATTTAAATCAATAAACTCCCATTTAAATCAATATTTTGTCAAGTTATTAGTCAAATTATTGATTTATTTGGTAAGTATCCATGTAATAAGCGGGATAATGTAGAGCGAGGCGGTTGTTATAGCGAATACAACCCCTTCAGGCTGATTCAAGACCTGATCACCCTGTCGGGGTTGTATTCGCTATAACAACCGCCTCGCTCTACATTATCCCTTACATATAATACAGACAATAAGGGAACATCTTCACCCTGTCAGGATCAAAGGGTCACTTCTAACATTCAGAAGTTATTTTTCTCAGTAGTAGTATTTTTACTATATGCATATTGAGTGTGTCTTTGAGCTGAAAGCTGAGCTCCTCTCTGAATGGGTACTTTAGAGTTTCCTAAATGACTCATTAAAGGAGCACTCTAGATGTAATCATTAAAGGAGTGGGGGTGGGGTGTTGGGGGGGAGGGACTCGCCCGGAGCCGGAGACGCTTCTGCTTGAGGCTGCTTCATGTCATGGTGCGTGTTGATTGGCTGATACACGTCTAACATATACCAACCAGATAGTGTTGAGGGCGGGACATGAAGTGTGACTCAGTGGTGAGTGTTGATTGGCTGATACACCTCTAGGATCTAGCCAACCAGATAGTGTTGTGGGCGGGACATGAAGAAAGACTCAGTGGTGAGTGTTGATTGGCTGATACACCTCTAGGATCTAGCCAACCAGATAGTGTTGTGGGCGGGACATGAAGAGAGACTCAGTGGTGAGTGTTGATTGGCTGATACACGTCTAGGATCTAGCCAACCAGATAGTGTTGTGGGCGGGACATAAAGAGAGACTCAGTGGTGAGTGTTGATTGGCTGATACACGCCTAGCATCTACCAACCAGATAGTGTTGTGGGCGGGACATGAAGGGAGACTCAGTGGTGAGTGAAACGGGAGCAGAGGGAGAGACTCAGAGCTGTAGCTGAGACAAAGTAGAATATTTTTATGATATACAACTTTTATTTCATTAACTTTATAATAAAACACAGATACAGATCATCTGCAAACTGCCAAATATGGGACAGAGCCTTTCCAGTTGCTGCTCCACGACGGTGGAAGCTGCTGCCTTCACATATCAGATGTGCTCCCTCCATTTCTGTTTTTATATCTGAGATAAAGACCCATTATAACTCTCTAATCTCTCAGTCTGTTCTCATCATGTCTATCATTCTGGGTTTGGGAACTGCTGCTTGTTGTTCTCGTTGGGATCTTCCTTTTGGGTTTTGATATTTACATTTTAATGTTCTTTCACTCAGCCCTTTGGTCAGATTAATGTGTGTTTAAATGTGTTCTAGAAATAAACTTTACTTACTCAAAGTTCACATAAGAAACATTGGTAACACTTTACTTGACAGTACCGACATAACCATGACATGACACTGTCATAACTATGACATGACACTGTCATGAATGTGTCATAAACCTTATAAACAAGTCATAAACGTTTATGACTTCTGTCATTAAGTGTCATTCGGTTTTTGTCATGACAAGTTGACATTGTTGGGCTTGTCTTGATTATGACAACTTGACATTAATCAAAGTGATATTACCAGACGTTGTCTTGGTCATGACAAGTTGACATTAAATTTGTCTTGATTATGACACTTTGACATTAATCAAAGTGTCATTACCAGAAGTTGTCTTTGTCATGACAACTTGACATAAACAGAAATTCACCTCATTTTTGTATTCATGACATTTTGACCTAATGATTATTATAATTAGATGTGCAAGATTAGAGACCAATTCTAGCACTTTTTCAGATAGATGTCTGACAGGAAATTTCACAAAACTGGGTCTCATGACACTGTTATGACAGTGTAACTAATAAATATTTTGACCTCAAGTAGTGGTACCAATTGTATTTGTCATTAGGATGTCATTCATAGGACTTGCTGTCATGACAACATTATGACAGTGTAACTAATACATATTTTGACCTCAAGTAAAGTGGTACCAATTGTATTTGTCATTAAGATATCATGGATAAGACTTGCTGTCATGACAACATTATGACAGTGTAACGAAAACATTCTTTGACTTCAAGTAAAGTGGTAACATTTTTATTTGTCATTAAGATATCATAGATAAGACTTGCTGTCATTACCACATTATGACAGTGTAACAAATACATTCTTTGACCTCAAGTAAAGTGGTAACATTTTTATTTGTCATTAAGATATCATGGATAAGACTTGCTGTCATGACAACATTATGACAGTGTAACAAATACACTCTTTGACCTCAAGTAAAGTGGTACCAATTGTATTTGTCATTAAGATATCATAGATAAGACTTGCTTTCATGACAACATTATGACAGTGTAACAAATACATTCTTTGACCTCAAGTAAAGTGGTACCAATTGTATTTGTCATTAAGATATCATGGATAAGACTTGCTGTCATGACAACATTATGACAGTGTAACTAATACATATTTTGACCTCAAGTAAAGTGGTACCAATTGTATTTGTCATTAAGATATAATGGATAAGACTTGTTGTCATGACAACATTATGACAGTGTAACTAATACATATTTTGACCTCAAGTAAAGTGGTACCAATTGTATTTGTCATTAAGATATCATGGATAAGACTTGCTGTCATTACCACATTATGACAGTGTAACGAAAACATTCTTTGACCTCAAGTAAAGTGGTAACATTTGTATTCGTCATTAAGATATCATGGATAAGACTTGCTGTCATTACCACATTATGACAGTGTAACAAATACATTCTTTGACCTCAAGTAAAGTGGTATTAATATACACAGAAATATGGCATACATACAGATAAACTAACTGAAAAAATAAAGTGTGCACACAAAAGAAACCCTTTTCAGTTCTATGAGCTCAATTGTTCTTTGATGACAAGAGTTCAGAGATGTTCAACATTGGGTCCCATATGAGTTTGGTTTCCGTTTGTCCTTCCACCATGAAGAATGAATCAAGGGAAATCCACCTAGGTTCAGAGTCTCAAAATAATTTCTCTCAATTACTATTCAGTAATAAAATCAATTGCTTAGGCTACAATGAAAATAAAATGAGGTCATATTTCAGTTAACCCCTATTGAAATATCTAAACCTCAATTCAGTTTGTACAACCGTTCTTACATTTCTTCTCTTAGGTATCAAACATATATAAATCCCTCTCATGTACCAAAAGCACATTTATATTAAAGGGGTGATAGAATGATTATATAGGGTATTTCACACTGTTCCTTATGGTCTCCTAATGGGGTATGTAACATTGCTTGGGCTGAAAATGGCCTGGTTGATATTTTATTGGCCCTTATGCATCCCTGTGTTTTGGCCCTATTTGTAACAAGAGCTTTTCTTCCAAATATGGTATGGTCATGAATATTTAGATGAGCTGCGCGGTGATTGGTTGAGCGACTTGCCATATGCACACATTAGAGACGCGCGCTGATTGGTTGAGCAAATCCCCAATACACATACATTAGAGAAGCGACAGAATCTCATATTCCAGACACTGCAATGTTTCATTACCAAATTCACTTCTGAGACTTTTTTAAGCAAGAAATCAACTATATAAAGCTGAAATATGGGCCGTTTTACAAAAATTGATGGCTAATTGCAAATCGAACTTTAGGAGCTCCACACAGTCTGACGAGATAGCGACAGCCTGCTGGGCTCCATACCCAGGGAAAAGTCACCCTTTGTGTATACTGCATACGGGGCTCCGCGGCCAGCTGCCGGCATAGGGTAAACGTACCCATTAAGCCCACCAAAATCTGAGTTCAGTTATTTTTCCTACCTACTGACATAGTTCATCTGCTGCTATCGGTGACTTAAACATCCACATGGACTCCCCCACATGCAAGCCCTCATCAGAATTCAAAATTTTACTGGATAACTTCTCTCTCACCCAACATGTCACATTCCCCACCCATGAAAAGGTCACATCCTCGACCTGGTCTGCTCCACCAACCAACCAGTGCTCGACCTCCATCCATGCCTCTTTCCCCTCTTGATCACAAACTGATACCGGTTCACCATCCCTTCTCCAACCCCACCCCCGCCTCCTCAGAGAAATCACCTTCCGCAACCTCAAATCTATCAATCCCCACCATCTCTCTGACCTGCTCTCCACCACTCTCCACCTGGACTCAACCCTCACCTCACCCGATGACCTCACAGACCACCTCAACTCCACCTTGTCTACCTCCCTCAACACCCTGGCCCCCTCAAAACAAAACTCGTCACTTTTAACACCTCTTCACCCTGGTACACACGCGCTCCGGAAAAGAAATGAAACAAACTGGCCGCCAACCAGGAACGTCTGACAAAGAAATCATCCCTCACAGTCCATCATGAAGCCTATAAATCCCATCTCATCGCCTACAAAGATGCCCTCATTGCTGCCAAATCTGCCTACCTCTCCACCATCCTCACCGACCCCTGCCAAAGCCCCAGAACCCTCTTCTCCACATTGAACAACCTCATCAAGCCTCGGACCAAGTGCCTCCTTACCTCTACTCCGGATCTCTGCAACTCATTCCTCCACTTTTTCACTGACAAAATCAATCTCATTTACAAATCCCTATCCCCTGTATCTGACCTTCCAGGATCTACTCCAGCACCTACCTTGGACCCTCCTCTCTCCATCCCTCCAGACCTCCCGACCCCTCCTCCACACTTCCTCCTCTCCCAGTTTAACCCAGTCACTCCTCCTGAAATCTCCAAACTCATCAGCTCTTCCAAACCCACTACCTGCTCCCTTGACCCCCTCCCTACTCCACTTCTGAAGTCCTGCCTCCGGTCCTATGCCCCTACCTCACTAACCTCTTCAACTCCTCACTGTCCCTTGGAACTGTCCCCTCTGCTTTCAAAACTGCCGCTGTCACCCCAATCCTTAAAAACCTGGTCTGGATCCCTCCTCTCTCAACAACTACCGCCCAATATCCAACCTCCCCTTTTCTGTCTAAAAACCCTGGAACACATAGTCGCCTCACAACTACAAACCCATCTTCTTGCCAATAACCTATTCGAACCTCTCCAATCTGGTTTTCGCCCCATACACAGCACAGAAACCGCTCTCCTCAAAGTCCTCAACGACCTCCTCACCTTTGCTGACACCGGTTCCCTCAACATCCTCATCCTCCTCGACCTGAGTGCAGCCTCGATACTGTGAGCCATAACATCCTGCTCACCAGACTCAAAGACCTCGGTATCGACGGTACTGCACTCAGCTGGCTCCACTCCTACCTTTCCAACAGATCCCATTTCATCTCTCCTCCACAACCACACCTCTGCCACAGCCACAGTCACTCAAGGTGTTCCCCAAGGCTCCGTGCTGGCCCCTCCTCTTCATCATCTACATCCTCCCTCTTGGTCAGATACTCCGCCACTTCAACCTGGACTTCCACTGCTATGCTGACGACACCCAGATCTACCTCAGCACCAAATCCCCCCACAATCCTCCCCTCTCCCACATCAACTCCTGTCTGTCAGCTATTAAAACCTGGATGCAACACAACTTCCTCAAACTCAACAGCGACAAAACAGAATTCCTTCTGATCGGCTCCAAATCCACACTCAGCAAAACCAATAACCCCACTCTCACCATCGACGGCACCATTGTCTCCCCATCTCCCCAGGCCCGCAACCTTGGCGTTATCTTTGATTCCACCCTCTCCCTTCAGCCTCACATCCGTCAAGTCATTAAAACCTCCTTCTTTCACCTCCGCAACATCGCCAAAATCAGACCCTCTCTCACACCCCCCGCTGCTGAAAGACTCATTCACGCCTTCATCTCCTCCCGACTGGACTACTGCAACTCACTTCTCCTCGGCATCAGCTCTACCAACATCAACCGACTCCAACTGGTCCAGAACTCAGCCGCCCGCCTCATTACCTGCTCCAAATCCTGGCACCACATCACTCCAGTCCTAAAACAACTCCACTGGCTTCCCATTTCCCACCGGATCACCTACAAAATCCTGGTCCTCACCTATAAAGCCCTCCACCATCTGGCCCCCTCATACCTCACTGACCTCCTCTCCCCTTACCAACCCTCACGGTCCCTCAGATCCACCTCAGCCGGTCTCCTCTCCATCCAAAAGTCCAACCTGCGCTGTTTTGGGGAACAGAGCCTTCTCCAGAGCAGCTCCCAGGCTCTGGAACTCCCTCCCCCAAGAGATCCGCACCTCTGAGTCCCTCACCATCTTCCAGTCCCGCCTCAAGACCCATCTCTTCACCTCAGCCTACCCATAGTCCACCTGCCCCCCTCCCTTTTTCATCTGTATCTTGTTTTGTTCTACTTGTTTTGTTATGTTTTTATAATCTACCCTGCCCTGTAAAGCGACTTTGAGTCCATGAAAAGCGCTATATAAATTCAATTTATTATTATTATTATTATTATTATAGTTTATTAACATAATCATTTCTTAAAATGTAAGATTAATCTCTCATTTGAAAATACATTTATTTATTTGTCTATGTTTTATCATATAAAATAAAGATATTTTATGAATAAAGTCAAAAGTCTGGCATGGGCTTAATTGGTACCGTGGCACCATTTAAGCCCACATGTGTTCCAAATAAGCCCACAACAAAAATGACTGACAAAATATAAGTAATTATTACTTTATAGTTAGTGAAAACACCAAATATTTATTCAATAATATGTCTTACATTAACAAGTATCTAAACAATTCATTTCATGTTATGTTTGGCTTGCTTTAGCCAATTTGTCAATTGAACCAATAACGACCATCATCAAACCACAAACATGACTTGAAGAGCAGCTTGTGAAAAAAGATATGACTACAATTATTATTCTGATAAGTTACATTCATAGGTTTTATTTATTTTTTTTAATGTTCATAATATAACAATTTTAAAAGTAGTAAAAACCCTGACACTAAGTCATTAACCTGTCTTACATTAACATTTACGTTACATTATATTAAGTATTTAAAAAAAAGTTTGTTGGCATGCTTTTGCCAACTCATCATCACCTGCACTAATAATATTTTAACATCAGATATCAAACATGACTTGCAAAACAGCTCATAAAGTACAGCATTTTGATTTCTTGGTGGTTTGCCAGGTGAAAAGGGTTAGCCCGGCAAAGTATGAACCTCTGACATGCCTGATGATTTTAGGACAACTGCTGTAATTCTTCCTTTTTGATGTCATTTTTCTCACTGTAAACAAATGATTATACAAATTAGGTTACATAACAATACTTCTGGCCAGTGTGTGATCTGTGATGTACTCTTGTTAATGACGTCAGTAAGGTAAAAGAACATCAAAGTCACAGGATTACAGTAAAAATGACAAAATTACAACTCTTTACATCGGAAATTCCTATCAAACTCATAATTTCAGGAATTTCCTATTGAAACACATTAGATGGGCTTAAATGGAACATACTGTGCTTAAATGGTTCTACAGTGACTACCGGGGAAATAAAGATGATATGTTAACACCAAAATGAAATAAATTTATAAAGATATGCCTGGAGCCTAAATATGTTGTAAACGTCCCATCATAGTTGTCTCTCTGTTGCCAAACTTTCAGAATTATCAAGGTATTTTCATTCAAAGTTCACTGTACCATTTAAGCCCACCTTGAAAAAAAGGCATTTAAAAAAAATATTTAGCCCACCCAAACCATTTATTGTGTCTTAATTTGTATATTGATGTAAAATGAATCAGAAAACATTTAGGGTACATACTTAACATTTTTAATCCTTCGGCAGTGTATCTATCAGTATGGTGATATTTTGACCTTGTGATTAGCTCGCTACGCTAACTAGCAAAACCCATCTTTCCAAATTAAATCAAATAGTACAAATTGGCAAAGAACTACTTGATAATACACAACAATCAAATCATTAATCTCTCAATTTCCATAATATGAATGTACTTACCAAGTTAGTGGATGTAAATAGTTGAAAATAGATTCCTTCTGAGGGGTCCCAAAACACCAAAGTTTTGAGGCGACTTTATGTGAGCCTCCTTGAGACTGCACTGATGTGGGCTGGCATATCTCAACATTGACAAATGTGATTGGTTCTCAACAAAAACTGATGTGTAATTAAGAACTTGTTAGATTAGATGAAATAATGAGTAGCGTAAGACAGCCACCTCTTTTTTTTTTTAAATTGACTTCAAAGTTGCAAGTGGGCTTAAATGGTGCCGGGGCTTAATGGGTACGTTTACCCTAACTATATCTATAAATAATACATTTACGGTTTTCATTACAATGGGGAAATACCGCGCTAGCGATTTGATTTTAAGGCATTTTGATGAACGGAGGCTCTTTTGTAGGACAAGCAGCTGCTTGCTATATGTCCCATTCATTACAATGGGGAAATACCGCAGCTAGCTAGCTACACTTTCGCAACAAAATTATATTTACAGTTTGAATTTCGCTCCCGCACTTATATAACACCATTCCCCAATGTCTTATAAAGCTAACCGTTGTGGCCCGATTTGATTTTAAGGCATTTTTATGACACGCGGGTGACGTCTTTGTAGGAGACGAACAGCTGCTTGCTATATGTCCCATTCATTACAATGGGGGAAATACCGCAGCTTGCTCACTTCGCATAACTAAAGTATATTTACAGTTTGAATTTCGTCACGGCATGAATATTACAGGTTCCTCAAGGTCTTACAAAGCTTAGCTAACACTTGTCCGATTTCGGTTTCAATTGAATGTTTTTTGTGAATGTCAGAGTTAGGGAGGAGGCTAGCTGCTCTCATTGATGGACTCCATCTCACCGCGCGCTCTATCAATGAGACTCGCGGACAAGAGGCGTTTATTTCCCGATTGTTTGTTTAAATAACTCAACACACATACCCATTATAAGATTAACTGGAACCCCCGCGGGCTGCGCGTAAAAGATTGCGCGCGCGTAACAAGCTCGCTGACACTGCGCGGTCAGGGTGGCGATGTAGCAACGCAGGCAGCACCAACACCGGCACTAAACTCCGACACACAGTCAGAGAAAATTTGCAATTAGCCATCCATTTTCATAAAGCGGCCCATATTTGAGCTTTATATGGTTGATTTCTCGCATAAAAAAGTTTCAGAAGTGAATTTTGTAATGGAATAGCAGAGATCTGCGTGACCTAGCTAGATTCAGAAAACTACCTGTTCTCAGGTCAGTTGTGTAGCCTATGTAAATATTGGGGCGTGACCGTTCTCTTAAGGTTCCGGATTTTGAGATGCTTGCGCAAGCAACTAAGCTTTGTTGGGATTCGCCCGTTTTCAGCGGCAGTTTCAAAATATGAGATTTTCATAGTAAAGGGGTGTCAATGGGATTTTGAGCTTCTATGTATGTCCTATTTACCCACCGAACTGTCGTTATTCAACTATGACAGGGTAAAATCGGTTTTGCATTCTATCACCCCTTTAATAGGCAACCTTTATACAAACAATGCATTTCTAATTCAAGTTGTATGGAACCTTAGTAACATTAACACTATCCTAAATATAATTGCATAAATTGCATGTAAACATCTCTCAAATTGTATTATTTTCCCATAACTTAAGCTACAGTGTTGTAATCTAGAGGCATTAAGACTTGCATGCTTATTTATCCCTCCCTGTAACTGTAGAAAGAATGCACTAAAAATTAGCCTCTTTAAGTTAGCTACTTCACCATAAACTCCAGTTAAACAGTTAAACTCACAATTTGTACTAACATTCATTCAACAAAATACCCACAGCTAGCAATAGTGTTGAAAAGCAACATTATACTTTCCATAACCAATAGATATAATCATTAGCCTTTTCACAGGCAATATGCAGTAGCTAGTCTGCTAGCCTTTTGTGGCTAATTACCCTATTAGCATATGAATACAGCACCTTAGCTAACCCGTTAGCTTAATGCTATTAGCACCGATTAGCATGGATGCTAGCAAACTCTAGTGTTAAGGAGTGACTCACCATTTTACTGCCTATAACTCCATGACGATAGCTGATTCAGGCACAGCTCTCTTTCGCTCTATTTACAACAAGGTATAGCCAGTATTAGACAGTATTTAGTATGTAGAATTGATTTATTTCACTAACTGGCGTTCTTTTTTATCTTACTGAGTGAATAATGGCAGCCTCCTACATTCTGATGCAGGCGCCAAAAGGGATGTGAGGAGACGTAAATCTGATTGGTCAGCTCACGGACCCAAGTTCACCCATTGGCTTATTTACAAGCCCATCAAAGTATTTGGTAAAGAGGAGGATGCTGCCGTCACTCAGTAAGATAGTAAGAACGCCAGTTAGTGAAATAAATCAATTCTACATACTAAATACTATCTAATACTGGCTATACCTTGTTGTAAATAGAGTGAAAGAGAGCTGTGCCTGAATCAACTATCGTCACGGAGTTATAGGCAGCAAAATGGTGAGTCACTCCTTAACACTAGAGTTTGCTAGCATCCATGCTAATCGGTGCTAATAGCATTAAGCTAACGGGTTAGCTAAGGTGCTGTATTCATATACTAATAGGGTAATTAGCCACAGAAGGCTAGCAGACCTACTGCATATTGCCTGTGAAAAGGCTAATGATTATATCTATTGGTTATGGAAAGTATAATGTTGCTTTTCAACACTATTGCTAGCTGTGGGTATTTTGTTGAATGAATGTTAGTACAAATTGTGAGTTTAACTGTTTAACTGGAGTTTATGGTGAAGTAGCTAACTTAAAGAGGCTAATTTTTAGTGCATTCTTTCTACAGTTACAGGGAGAGATAAATAAGCAAGCAAGTCTTAATGCCTCTAGATTACAACACTGTAGCTTAAGTTATGGGAAAATAATACAATTTGAGAGATGTTTACATGCAATTTATGCAATTATATTTAGGATAGTGTTAATGTTACTAAGGTTCCATACAACTTGAATAAGAAATGCATTGTTTGTATAAAGGTTGCCTATTAATATAAATGTGCTTTTGGTACATGAAAGGGATTTATATACGTTTGATACCTAAGAAGAAATTTAAGAACGGTTGTACAAACTGAATAGAGGTTTAGATATTTCAATAGGGGTTAACTGAAATATGACCTCATTTTATTTTCATTGTAGCCTAAGCAATTGATTTTATTACTGAATAGTAATTGAGAGAAATGTTTTGGCCTTATCTACAGGTGGAGGAGGTGAAAAGGCTACGCAGGGGAGGCCCAGTCCACAGAGGGATATTGAATCACATCGATTCTTCACATCCCAGAGACTTCCAGGGTTTAGAGATTCCCAGTTCAGGATCGAGACTCTGAACCTAGGTGGATTTCCCTTGATTCATTCTTCATGGTGGAAGGACAAACGGAAACCAAACTCATATGGGACCCAATGTTGAACATCTCTGAACTCTTGTCATCAAAGAACAATTGAGGGTTTCTTTTGTGTGCACACTTTATTTTTTTCAGTTAGTTTATCTGTATGTATGCCATATTTCTGTGTATATTAATACCACTTTACTTGAGGTCAAAAAATATATTTGTTACACTGTCATAATGTGGTAATGACAGCAAGTCTTATTTATGATATCTTAATGACAAACACAAATGTTACCACTTTACTTGAGGTCAAAGAATGTTTTTGTTACACTGTCATAATGTTGTCATGACAGCAAGTCTTATCCATGATATCTTAATGACAAATACAATTGGTACCACTTTACTTGAGGTCAAAATATGTATTAGTTACACTGTCATAATGTTGGCATGACAGCAAGTCTTATCTATGATATTTTAATGACAAATACAATTGGTACCACTTTACTTGAGGTCAAAGAATGTATTTGTTACACTGTCATAATGTGGTAATGACAGCAAGTCTTATCTATGATATCTTAATGACAAATACAAATGTTACCACTTTACTTGAGGTCAAAGAATGTTTTCGTTACACTGTCATAATGTTGTCATGACAGCAAGTCTTATCTATGATATCTTAATGACAAATACAATTGGTACCACTTTACTTGAGGTCAAAATATTTATTAGTTACACTGTCATAATGTTGTCATGACAGCAAGTCCTATCAATGATATCTTAATGACAAATACAATTGGTACCACTACTTGAGGTCAAAATATTTATTAGTTACACTGTCATAACAGTGTCATGAGACCCAGTTTTGTGAAATTTCCTGTCAGACATCTATCTGAAAAAGTGCTAGAATTGGTCTCTAATCTTGCACATCTAATTATAATAATCATTAGGTCAAAATGTCATGAATACAAAAAGAGGTGAATTTCTGCTTATGTCAAGTTGTCATGACAAAGACATCCTCTGGTAATGTCATCCTGGTTAATGTCAAGTTGTCATTACAAAGACATCCCAAACTAATTTAATGTCAACTTGTCTGACCAAGACAACTTCTGGTAATATCACTTTGATTAATGTCAGTGTCATAATCAAGACAAATTTAATGTCAAGTTGCCATGACCAAGACAACTTCTGGTAATATCACTTTGATTAATGTCAAGTTGTCATAATCAAGACAAGCCCAACAATGTCAACTTGTCATGACAAAAACCGAATGACACTTAATGACAGAAGTCATAAACGTTTATGACTTGTTTATAAGGTTTATGACACATTCATGACAGTGTCATGTCATAGTTATGACAGTGTCATGTCATGGTTATGTCGGTACTGTCAAGTAAAGTGTTACCCACATTTGTATGCATTTGACACAGAAATGTATCATGATGTCATTTCCTTACAATTTCAAAGCAAAGGCTTTCACATGAACACACCCATGAACCAGTTGGTTAAACACAGCCACCAGGTATGCAAACACATGATTGCTAAATTGTAGACACACCAATCGGGTTTAAGCACTATATAAAATGCAGCAGGTAAATTCACCTGCCTTCAACCAAAATGGAAGGAGTCAGAAGAAGAAGACTGAGAGTGAGAGGGGGAATCCACAGAGGAGGAGAAGGGGGTAGAGGAAAAGGAAAAGGCCCAGCCAGAGGTAGAGGCAGAGGGAGATGGAGAGGAAGACCTGAAGCCGGAGAATATGCTCAAAGAAGAAGAGGACCAAATTTATCAAATGAAAGTCGCGCAACACTAGTGGACCATGTTGTGAACCACGGATTGACGCTGAGGGAGACTGGACTAAGAGTTCAGCCAAATCTTAGTAGATATACAGCGGCATCTGTCATAAGGACATTTCAATAAGGAAACAGGTAAAAGAAAATCTGTCTACAATTATAGTAATCAGCTGCTCATTGTATGCACCATATCAGCACTTTTGATACCCCTCCCAGTGACATTTGAGGATTGAGGGTCGAGAACGACAAGGAGGAAGGGGGCCCATATTCACGCGAGGGTTTACGATCTCAGGCCCCAGGCTCAGGTACCCCTCATTGAGGCCCCAGACTCAGGTACCCCTCATTCAGGCCATGGAGGACCCCTGAGACCAAGTCGATGCCCCAGCTGTGCAAGGATGGATTCGACATTCAAGCTGGTTGTCTTGCCAATGAGGATATCGCCTGTGATGTTGATGAAATTCTCTGGCCAGATCCTGCTAAATGAAGAGATAATGTCTAGAATTTTCTGTACTTTTTCAGATCATTTTTTTTGTTTGTTGTTGTTTTTCTGTGATTGTAACCTGTACTGGATACCGTATGTTATGTTTGTCTTTTGTTTGCTGAGCTAACAGTGTTATGTACACTACTGTAGTGGCATGAAAACTTGTGATTCTCCATGTTGACTGATTTGGGTATATGGAAGGAAATAAATTATATTTTCATAAAACCATACAAATTTCATTCAAATTATATTGGAAAATGTAATACTCAGCCTGTTATTAAAGGAAAATTCCGGCGCAAAATGAACCTAGATGTTATTAACAGATGTGTACCCACTCGATCGTTCTCTGGGACATGCTTTAATGCTAATCAAATGTGTTTGTAGCTTGAAAAAAGCTAACGCGGACCGCTGATTACCTTACAACGCTAGTATTCGGGTCAAGGGGGAAAGTAAAAACAAATCACTATTTATACCACTAAAAAGGCTCAAAATATCACCAAACTTCAACTGTACCATAATGAGGGTCCTTAAATGTTAACCAAAGCATTAAAAACGTTGTAAGTACACAGACAGTTTATTGAAAAGATAGATTATAAAAAACACTTTTATATTTTTTTTAGATTATATTATTTTACATGCGACCGGCATCTTGAAAACCAGTCATGACTTACAGCTGATGATGCAAACTAAACTGTGCTCCGAAAACTGGCATTGTAAGCTAATGAGCGCTTTGCGCTTGCTTGTTTCAAGCTACAAACACATTTGATTAGCATGAAAACATGTCCCAGAGAATAATCGATGGGGGTATACATGTTATTAAAGGGATACTTCACCGATTTAGCATTCAGCTTTGTATCAGTAGAAACCGATAGTATTTCTGAATGACCGTGCCTCCCTCCCTCATGTCCCCCTGAGACGAGAGATTTCTGCACATGGGGCCTGGAAAAAATCTTCCGATGACGTAAAATGACGATTTTTGCGTCATTGGAAGATTTTTGGGCCAGAGGCAAAGGACTACAGCCAGTAGTAGGATCTACTTCCGTATGTTTTCAACACGCCCACAGGGGTTGGACTGCCGAGTCTGGCCGAGGTATTCCGAATGAAAACGACTGTCAGCCATCTTGAATCTTCGCTAAACGAGCTCTCGGTTTTCAGCAGAAAAACATTTACAGCAATTATCTGCATTCAAACTACCGGTGTGTACCACCGGGATATATCGGTACAGATCGGAGAATATGGAGGAAAAGCTTATTACAGACGCAATACTCGGCACACTACGTGAACTTCGGCTGCACGGAGACCAGCGGTGTCGCTCAATGCCGCTAGCCGGCTAGGGGACATCCTCATCGGCTAGGTGGAAAGCTAACGCTAGCTGTCCACCTGTCCCATCCATCCTGCTTGCAAGTGTCTGCTCATTAAACAACAAGCTGGACTACATCCTCCTTCATCGAAACTCCCAACGTGAGTTCAGTGACTGCTGTGTTTTTGTTGGAAACATGCCTGAACAACAGTGTACCGGAACCGGGACTATCCAGCTTGTGACTGTTAAATGCCGACCATTCGACATTCCACGCTAATTCACGCCTGTGTTTATACTCTGTGTTTAGCTACACCAATGCTAGTATGCATTAGCTGAACTTTACGGATCCTGCTTGCAAGTGTCCGCTCATTTAGACCAAAAACTGGACTACATCCAACTTCAACGACACACCCAACGTGAGTTCAGAGACTGCCGTGTTTTTGTTGTTGTGGAAATCTGCCTGAATAGTGTACCGGACTGTCCAGCTACCAGGCCTGGATTTGGTGTTTTTCATCCATATAAGACCAAAACACATTTTCTGGCTTTTCTCGGCCTAGAAGGCACCAATTTCAATTTTGTTTTCCACATTTCTACTACATAAGTGACCCAATTTAAAGATATATTCAGCTTTCCAGCGGTGAAATATTCCTTTAACCCCTAGGTTTGTTTTGCGCCGGAATTGTCCTTTAATATGTACTACACTACTCAGGCTTCACTATGAGCATGTGCTTGTTGTTACACGTTCTGTCCACTAGAGGGACTTTAAACATTAGCCTCGAAGGGAACCTACGTCAGTGCATAGTCCTGACAAGC
This sequence comes from Perca fluviatilis, assembly GCF_010015445.1. NCBI lineage: Eukaryota > Metazoa > Chordata > Actinopteri > Perciformes > Percidae > Perca > Perca fluviatilis. The sequence goes on from NC_053116.1 coordinate 41,516,575, forward strand.
CGCTTTGTTTACATTCATTTTCGACCACCACGAGCACACAGCAACAAACGCAAATCAACACAGAACCCTGTAATAAAACAGTATACATTTCATTACAAGTCTAGTAAAAGTTGTGTAGGCTCTGTTGTAAAAACGGACGGTGCTACCAAATGCTATAGAATTTTTTGCTATTCAAATTATATACAACTTTTGTAATGTGTTCCAACAGTAATTATTGCGAGAGCAAGCAAAGTGAGTTCACATGGTATAAGAGGCACATTTTTTTAAATGAAGCAAATGCAACAAACCTTAATCAGTGGTGATGTGCCTTCTTCGCCTGAGCTTCCTCCGTCATCCTGAAAAGACATTTCACACTGTAACATTTTTGGAAACCCCATACCAGCCTGTGTTGAAGAAATTGAACACATACATACACTCAATAGCCAGTTTATTAGGAACACCTAGCTAAAACGAATGCATGGTGGCAACATTAAGTTGCTGTAGGACCTTGTCATGACTGTGAAAACTCCAGAAGAGCAGAAGTCTCTAGTGGCCTTGAGATCTACCTCTTCACAGTTTGGGCTGGGTGGTCCTGGTGGTGGTGGTTGTTGTTGAGAAAGTATGCGTTGAGTGAATTCCTTCATCACTTCTTCAACAGCATCAAAACATTCTGTCCATTTTTGCTCATCTATTTTTTTCTTGACTTCATCAGTCAACCTTTCTTTTGCTGTTGTCATCCAAATCTCTTTCACTACATTTTTCTCCTCTTCCAAAATCAGTTTGTCATACAGCACTCTTCTGTCACAACACCTGGGACATCGTTTACAACATCTCCTCCAATTAAACGATGACATTAGGGCTGCCACCAATATTATAGAGAGGAGCACAGGGAAGCCAATTATCTGAAAAGGGAGCATTAAATATGATTGTATTATCACAGCATTAGTGTTTTTGCAGTAGTTTCATGATGATACACAGGGTGATCAGTAAGAATGAGACCACAGTAAAACATTATGATAACTAAAGATGTAACACAGACTAACATGATGTGTTTAAAGTAAGAAAGCACTCACCTTGGAATGGTTTTTCAGTTCGGCGATGATTGTGCGTTCCTCAGCTGTAAGGTTGTTTTTGTCTTTGCAGGCTAACTGTGCCTGTTGTTCAGATTGATCACTCTGACAGCAAACATACCAGTCTCCATCGATTAACACAGAGGTAACCCACAGCAGACCAACTAAAGCTCGTATATTTCCAGATTCTCTGAAAGATACAAAAAACATAGATAAGCTTACACAGTCATCTTATGTATGTATCATAGTGTTTTTAGCTAATTCACAACACTAGTAGGGCTTTTGGTTAAGAAATAAAAATACAAATTAACATTATTAAAAATAAGAGAGAGATGAAATAAAATGGAATGAAATGAAAATTTCCAGTTTCTGTTGGAATTTCTTTCTTTCTTTCTTCTGTTCTTTGAACTGTTTGCCAAAGATCACAAATACAATGTAACAGCGAAATAAATGGTTAATGTTGAAGGTAGATGGGAGAGTAGCCTTGAGCAGGTATTAACACTCAAGGTGAGGCAAAGGTGATGTGAAAAAATGATGGGCTTTATTATCAATGACCCAAGTAAGGTCCATTAGAAAAAAATGACAATAAAAAGAATTAACAAAATTAAGGAAAGTAACCAAAAAGCACTTTCAAAAAAGATAAAATTCAAATTGACTTAAGTCAAAACAATCAAAAGTATAAATACACCACTATTCGCTATAGTAGACCTTAAATCAGGTTTAACGTGGAGATCCTCCAGCAGACTTACGTCCTACTACCTTCACGATATACTCCAGCTCTCCCCTCCTGAGCAAACACATGGCCACCCTATATAGCCTGACGCGCCACCCCTCAAATTGGAACATACCAACCTGTAAAACTCAGGGGTGGCTCAGGTGAGTAGGCCCGTAATGGCTTCATACAGCACACATAAATATACAACAATCTAAATAGATACAACATATAATTTATACAATAGGTATTCCATTAACCACAGCCACAAGGTATCTTGTTGGCTGTAAAATATAATACACCACAAGTCATGTTTGTGACAATCTATAGCTTTTAAACAAACTATGATAAATGCATTTAGCTAAGCCTATCAAATAGTAAATCACCGCGACCAATAGATGTTAAAAATTTGTGCACAAAACTACGGGATTAATACAGGGGAATTCAATAAATGACAGACAATATAAAACCAGTATAAATAACCGGACATAGACAGTCAAACAAACATGTACAAGCAACATTCTTCACTCAGTCTTTGAGATTAAAACAGGTAGCGCATTCGCTACCGTGGACGCAGCCATGCCCCGCGTCACATGGTTGTATAGATCTGTGGTTCTGTGTTAAAATGAACGAGGAATGCTTACCTCGCGTGAGGACTCTTGTGTGTCCCTGTGTGTGTAACAAGTATAGTGTGCAAGTGCTGGCAATGAGCCTTTTACTAATTCCTGTTAAAATAACAATGAAATGCTGAGTTATTGACTTTAGACCAGGTTTTTGTTGGTCAGTGGCGCGATCACTTCCCGCTGCCTCAAGATAACAATACTCCCAGAATGCACCTGAACACACCTCCCTGTAAGACCAGCGCGCCAGAATGAACCTGAACACACCTCCCTGTAAGACCAGCACACCCATGGGCCACAGATGGGTGCAGGTGCATTTGTTATTTAAACGACGTGGGCGCTGGACGTGAAACTGACAACTGGTGCAAGACAGGGTCCAAAGAGTTTACTGTCTTGGGACAACAAACCTTCTCAGAGACCGAATGTACAGTTAGTCATTTTGATCTGGAACATATAATCTACATAATCAAAACTCAAACTGGGAAGCTGCTGCTTTAGTCGTCTCATTAAAAGAGACATAATTATGTTCTCTCTGGATTTAAATGTTCACAAGTTAATAGCTTAACATTATCACCATCAGGGGCGGTTCTACATTTAATGACGCCCTGGGCGAGACCCCCTCCGAGCGCCCCCCCCCATTTTCTTTTTTTTTTAAGGTGCACAATCTCTACCTCCAACATTGCCAAAAGACACAATATATTATAAATATTCGAAATAGCACAAATCCTGTGAAGACACACTAAAGAAAATGTAATTATTACACTATAGCACTAAGAACAGAAAACCCAAACTACAACTAAAACCTGACCTTTCTGAAAAATGGGAAATACCAGTGTTGCAGCAGCACAATATCAGACACATAGCACACACAGAATATAAATGAAATAATAGGATACAATATACATGAAATAATAATAGGATAGAATATAAGAACAAATAATTTTAAATATACACAAGTTGGAAATAAAACTGTACAACTGTTTAACTAGTATTGATAAAGCTGTACCCGTCCTTGCTCTCCCCTGAATATGTATACCAACTCCTAAAACTACTAACGCCATGTAATGAGTAAGCAAGAATTAGTTAGAGTTGACATATTAAATACTTCAACAAAGTGCCATTTATTAATACACTAAAACTGTATGCTCCTAATGAATCATAAAACAAGCTATATATATATATATATATATATATATATATATATATATATATATATATATTTTTTTTTTTTTTTTCGCTGCCTAAGCAGATAGAAAAGCATAAATTCTCGTTAAGAAAGTTTGCATAATGTGCAATGTTTATATAGGCTTTAATGCAATCATACAGTAAAGCATGCCTACTTTTGATTGTTGTAGTGTTATCATCAACAGTTTGTCCACCACTCAGTTTTATCAAGGGCCAAAGTGTTTTAAGGGGAGTTGTGGTTACCGCAGGATGAAGCCTCACTCCCTCATCTCTGTCCCTCTCCTCCGCCAGCTGGGCTGCGGTACTGTAAAACACGCTTGAGTCTCCTCCCCACTGTGCAGACACCAGCACCACTATCAGCCACGGGAGCTGATGAAGGTCCTGCTACTGCCGAAAACATGTCTTTTCGCCTTTTTCTTTTATTTGAGCCGCTTGGGTAACTTTGTTTCATTTTGGCGTTTAGACCATATGACATAAAAGAAAGGTTTAGACTCGTCTTGCTCCGTCTCTGTGTACTTCCCAGTTCTTCTGTCACTTTGTTTATCTTTCACGCTGTGGTGCACTGTTACGGACTAGCCCACTTCATTGTGAAAGTAGGGGGTGTTGACCTCTATCAGCAAGCAGGGCGCCTGCAGCTGCTGGAGGCGCTGATCTGCCAATTGCCCACACAGTGAAATTATAGAAAACAGAAATACTCTTCGCGGTGCAGAGGATTTATTTTTTTTGTAAGTTCTCGTGCCGCCCCCCATGTGACATGAAAAAATGCCGCCCCGGGCGGCTGTCCGGTTCGCCCGTGCCAAAAACCGCCACTGATCATCATTAACGGTAACTGTGTATTCTTTCCAACCTGGACTCTCTGTCTCCATGTTTGTGTGTCTGAGTGTCTGATGGAACAACAATCTGTGAAACTGGTCCAGTATTAAACCAGAAAAGGAAACAGGGAACAGGAAAAAAAAAATGGCCGCAGGTGGGGCAGGTGTGGTCACAGCTCTCCTACTATACACTCTGTTTGTTGGTTTCATAACTTCTAAAGTTGATTTAGTCGTCAAATATGCTGACAACAAGCAACAACTCTTCTTCCACGGAAAAATGTGTTTCAGCAATATGGATCTTCTCTACAAACAAACAAACAATAACGCCGAGCCAAACATTAGCTATGGAAAACACCTTCTGGCTGTGACTCTTATCTATCCTGCTCTCTACAAACAAAGACGGAAAAATACCAAGACTACTTCACGCCTACAATGGAACAATGCACTGATCATCACAATCTGTTTGATATTATCTGGTGACATACATCAATGCCCAGGCCCGCATCACGCTACACCGGAGGAGAGGCTTGTGGAGGAGCACACTGCCACAATCCTACAGGTATGTCCGTTATATGATGCGCTACAGCATAGTCCTATACATTCTAACCTTTGCTGTCCGTCGTCTTTGCTTGGTGCTGCCGCGGATGGGACGCTGGGGAGCCGTGCTGGTGCTGTGGCGGAGGTGGTGGATCGACGTGTGCGGGTTTCTCGTGCCGGTGTTGGCATCGGTGGAGTGCCTGTGGCCTCCGGTGTCGGCGTGGGTGGAGTGCGCCGTGTCCTCCTGGGATCACGGGGAGCGGGCCAGGGAGATGGCTTTGTGGGGTCGTTGGATGGATCCTGTGTTTTTTCGGGTCCTTCTGCGACCACTTCGGGAACTTGTGCCTCACGCGTCCCCATAGTGACGCAGAGTGTAAACAGAAAACGACTAAATTCAGGGATTGCGAAGAACAGGAAGTGGGAGGTATTTCAGACTGTCAATCATTCGAGAATAGTGTGGGACCCTAAGGCTAAAACAAAGGGCCTTCTGGGAGGTCATCTAAACATTAGAAGTATACTGTCTAAAAGTGAGCAAATACAGCATCTGTTACTGGATTCAAACCTTGACTTCCTATGTTTATCTGAAACCTGGCTTAATCAAAATGCTCCATTAGCAGCTCTGAATGTTCCTGGTTATAACATCTACAGGAAAGACAGGGAGGGATCAAAAAAAGGGGGAGGAGTGGTGGTTTATATAAAAAGCACATTAGAGTGTCACAAGATCCAGTGGTCAAATTGTACAACATTAGAATGTTTAGGTCTTAATATCAGCCTTTCACCACAAATGTCCTTTGTCCTTGTTGTAATTTACAGGCCTCCCTCGGCAGATAACGGCTTTTATGAAAACTTTGAGAAGCTCTTAAAAGAAAGCAATCTCAATAAAGAAATTTTAATTATGGGCGATTTTAACATCAACTGGGAAGATAAACTCTGTAGAAAAAAGCTCAAACTAATTACAGACAGGTTTGATCTAACACAAGTTATCTGTGGGCCAACAAGAATAACAAACTCTACCAAGACGCAAATCGATCTCATATTTACCAACAGACCAGAAAGAATTGTAAAATCATTCAATATGTTAACAGGCCTATCAGATCACAATCTAACCCTGGTCAATAGGAAGCTTAACAAAAACGCGCTTTCCTTTGCGTGCTAGTGGAATAAAAGAAACTATTGCAATCCCCAAAAGTAAAATTCAAAACTTTATAGCTGCAGTTAACCAAATTCAATGGGATGAAATTTTGCCTTTGGTTGATTATGAAAAAGACAGCCAAATATTTTTAAAAACGCTTGAGAAAACTATTAAAGAATTCTCACGAAAAATTAAGGACAAACAACACAAAAACACTGTACCCTGGATAAACCCAGGCATCATAAAACTCATGAAAATGCGAGACCAAGCCCTAAAAATAGCAAATAAAACTAAACTGACTCATGACAGAGGACGTTTTACTATGTTAAGAAATAAGGTTGTAAGAACATTAAGACAAGCAAAGGCAGATTTCTTTCTCACTATAATCGAAAAATCTAATGGAAATGCTAAAATAATATGGAACCAGCTAAGAAAAATGACAGGTGATCGCCCCAAAGAACAAAATACTATAGAAATTAAATTAAATGACCAACTAACAAATAATATTGAGGTTGTAGCGGAGGCGTTCAATCACTATTTTATTGATTCTGTAGCTAACATAGCAAGCTGTTTTGCACCTGAGAATATATATACTCCTCCAATAGACGCTTGTCAATCAGTTTTCAGTTTAAGAAACATCACAGTATCTGAGGTATCAAAGACCATTAAATCACTCAAATCCTCAAGATGCAAAGATATTTTTGGTATGGATACAGTGATGCTCAAGGAGCTTAGTACATCAATCACATGCTCCATTACCAAAATTATCAATCTCTCTATATCACAAAATATGTTCCCAAGCAAGTGGAAATCAGCTATTGTTGCTCCTATTTTCAAAAGTGGAGATCCCCATTCCATGTCAAACTATAGACCTATCAGTGTATTGCCCACAGTGTCTAAGATTGCAGAGAAACTGATAGCAAAACAAATTATTAACCATCTAAATACCTCGCCCAATGCTCTCCACCCTATGCAGTTTGGCTTTAGAGCAAACTACTCCACCGAGACTGCGACTTGCTTTTTTACTGAAAACATCAGAGCTCTGTTGGACAGAGGTGGGGTTGTTGGTGCTGTGTTCCTTGATCTCAAGAAGGCCTTTGACACCGTCAATCATAAAATCTTGTTGTCAAAACTACGGCGTTTCAATTTCTCCTTAAATGCGCTTAAATGGATTGAGTCCTATCTCACTGACCGCTTCCAACATGTCCGAGTCCAGTCATATAAGTCAGAGGCCCTCGGTCTGACCCCTGGTCTCCCTCAAGGATCAAATTTAGGACCATTGTTGTTCTCACTTTATATTAATGACCTCCCGTCCGTCTGTTCTGATTGTTCTGTGCAGATGTATGCTGATGACACCGTAATCTATGTTCATGGTAGTAATATCCCTCAGGTGGCTGAGAAGCTCACTAACACCATGCTTAATATTACAGCTTGGTTACAACAATCCTGCCTGCAGTTGAACACATCAAAAACAGTAGCAATGTTCTTCAGCAAGTCCCACAGAAACCTTAATGTTGAGCCGGTTGTTTTAGTGTCAGGAGAAAGGTTGCAGATCGTGTCTGAATACAGATATCTGGGGGTATCAATTGATTCTAAGTTGTCATTTACATCACATGTTAAACAGGTCTGTAATCGAATCAAATTCAACCTCAGTAATTTTAGATACATTCGCCATCAAATGTCTACACAGGCAGCAAAAATGTACATGCACTCGATGATCTTCTCACATATCACTTACTGTTTACCCATTTGGTCACAAGCTAGTGTAATATCTCTGAAACCTCTGCAATCACTTTACAAACAAACTGTTAAAATCCTGGACAAAAAACCAAACACTTCTCATCATTGTCCAATATTACAAAAATACAGATTTCTTAACTGGGAAAATATGGTTAAATATTCAAATCTATGTCTTGTCTATAAAATTATTCACGGTTTATCATCCCCTCCTCTACACCAGTTTGTCAACATCAGAACAGCCGATCACAGTAGAACTAGAGGTGCAGCGAGGGGAGATTGTATCATTCCATTCAGGAAAAGTGTATTTGGCCATACTTCCTTCTCTGTTCGAGCTGCTACAGAGTGGAACCTCACCCCCATAACCATCAGAAATCTAAACACTTACAGTACATTCAAGATCCAGCTAAAGAAATGGCTCATTGATAATCAGAACTGTCAACATTACCATTAACTCCTTGACCTACTCACGCTGCCCCCTGTTGGCTTTTTGACCCTGTGTATGTATATGTGTTTGTGTCTTTGTCTAATGTTTGTCTGATTGTGGTCTGTTGTGCTCCTATTGTACATTTTTGCCTTAATAGTACCTTTTATCAAATGTCTTAAATGTTATACTGTTATGTAAATGCGTAATTTTATATTCTTTTAGGGTGACTTTTTTACCATCTGTCTAGAGACTGCAGATGAAAAATAGCCTTCTGGCTAACTCTGGCATATTGACAGAAATGTTTATTAATATGCACTGTTTCTGTAATAAACTAAATAAAAAAAAAAAAAGAACCAAGCTGTAATGTAACCCTACAGGACTAATGTTCAGCAGCAGTTAGCGTCCACTAAAAGTTCAGTTTTTGCCGCTGACAGACTCAGAATATTCCACATCCCTTTCCTACATTTCACTCTCTCTTTTCTCTCTCCCACACACACTCATCCACCCACATGTACAGCACATGTATTATGGGATACAGGCAATTGACTCCCAGACAACACACTATGGAGGAAATATTTGGCTTTTCAATTTCAATTTAACATTGGCTTTTAATTTGGATTTAATATTTGGCTTTTCAATTTCAATTTAACATTGGCTTTTAATTTGGATTTAATATTTGGCTTTATGATTTCGATTTAACATTGGCTTTTAATTTGGACTTGATAAATGTAAATGAGGAGGCGTGGCCCAAAGACTGGTGGGAGGGTCTGAAATGAAAGGGGTGCAGAGGCACCTTATGAACAGCAGGGGGAGCTGACGTTTGGGGAGCACACTGTTGAGCATCTGTCTGCAGCTTCACCACCAGGCTGGCTTGGCCTCTTGTTTCACATGATAGAAAATGATGATGTAGGCTAAACACAAACGCAACAACAGTGAAGTTTTCATGTAGGCCTAGTTACTATAATTTTCTATAATTTTTAAACTTTTTCGTTCATTTGATTTCCGATTTTGAAACGATATCCAAATTTGAACCTGAATGCAGTACGCAGATCGGGGTTGGGCTAAATGTGGGCCGCGGAGCTAAACGTTTGACTCCGCACGGGCGCCATCTAGTGGCGGAGATCAGGCCGCACATTGAAAACCCTTATCTTAAATGTAAATACCAGCCTACATAATAATAGTATTAATAATACATACTATTCGACATTTTTGTCTCACCTTGTGAATAAAATAATGGTAATACATTTTCATATATACATATATATATCAATTTATACATGTGTCCTCTAGAAAGGAAACAGACTGGTTGTTATAGGCACAATAACAATGCAAGATGTAAAAAAGATCAGAATCTGATTTTAAGTATACTCATTTAACAAAAATGGAGAATGACTGCAAAACCACCTCTACAACATTGATGGATGTGTGTACAATAATACTGCTTTGAACAATACCTGATACTTCAGAAACAGATTCTGAATACCTAAATTTTTTGGAAGGACCACTTCCAAATCCTGAAATAAGTGGAGGGATTCTGCTTTAGTCTGCAAGCAATAGTTGACTACAAGACTAATTAATCACATGACTTCTCACCTGTTGCCGTCTTTGCTCTCGTCACCTTTTTCTGTCCTGCAATCGGTCTTCTTCAGGCCTTGGTGATTTAATGACAACATACATTCACTATGAAAACATTCATGTTGGTCTGTTGCAAAACTGTTTTTTTTGTGATGTGATATTGAGGGAACTTACGGCATGGGGAAGTTCTGCAGGAGAACAAGACACCACTATCTCCGAATTTGCAGCATGTTTTCCTTTGAAGAAGGAAATGCAGGACGATTTAAATATGTTTAAAAAAATAACACCTTGTATACCAGGCACGGCGTTATGGGTGGGCCTGACGGGCCTAGGCCCACCCACTTTTCAACAGGCCCACCCAAAACATTTCCTCAAAAAACATTAATTAATTAATATATTATAATTTGGTGAAGAATTATTAAAAATTGGCAAATAATCTCATAATTTGTGCAAAAATTGTCTAAATGTTTAGTTTTCAAAAACAATTAAAAAAAATGTTCTTGTCTAATTTTATGTTTCTGAGAAAGTTCAGCAGACAGTGAGGTTCGGATCGGATGTAGCTTGTAGGTATGCTAGGCTAGCTCCCAGTGATCTGAGAGTGTGAAAATCATTTCCAGTAAAGGACAAGGTTGCAACAGTCGTTGTTTAGGTACCTTAAACGTGCACAAACGGTCTCAGAGACATCGCTGCAACCAGGAGATGAAGGAGAGCTGAGATCCACAACGCCTAGCACATCTTTGTCTCCGCCACCACAGGATGCTAGCGCGGATAGCGCGGATAGCGCGGCCATTGCGGCTAGCGCGGTTAGCTCGACCAGCGCCGGTGCTAGTGCCTTTGCCTTTGCCTCTGCCTCGCGAGTGGATGATATAGTCCCTATGGATATAGCCCTGTGGATCTGTCTTCCGTGGATGAGCCCACAACTCAACCAGTGCTAAAGTATCCGGTTACTTCTTCTGCTTTAGGGAGTTTAATTGTGTAGGACCGCCAGAGGATAACAGTAAGGTATTTGAAGGCTTCTCTGCCTGTATTGTATTATGTCGTTATATGAGATATATGGATTAAAATAATCAATTCATAACCCGCTACAGAGCTGCAGGCGCAATTCTTTTTCTATAACAGCTTGATACTGTTGTCAAGTTGTTGTTCCCTCATGGTTTTCTCTTGTTATGGCCAAAAATGCTTTAGGGCTATTAATGCGATTTATTTATTTTTGTTAAACATGTTTATAACATGAATCATCACACTAAAGTAAGGAAATAACTTGAGTCTTGTTTTACATGACAGATGACGTTGTCAATGAACAAGTTCTGTGGGAGTATTGATTGAAACTGTCGGGCAGTGTTGTTGATTTGTATATTGTTGAAAACTTAAAACAATTGAAAAGAATTGTGAAATATTCGGCCTCATGTTATACGAGCAGAACTAAACTATGTTTTGGGGAAATATTAGATTCCTGACCACTTTTACAGTCTATAGGCCTTAGGTTAGGAGAGATGCGCTATAGCACAGCCAGGTATGGGGGTAATGGAGAGTCCAAAGCGCTCTTCTTTTGGGCAGAACCAAGGAGAGCGATCGCGGATAGGTCCGTCCTTTGCACCGAAACTTTTTACAATGCAACAACATATAAATAGCATCAAGCTATTACAATCTTTATTATGTAAGCACATATAATATATATAATATAACAGTATATTAGCCAGTCATTTGTATTAGGTTAGACAGGGATTTGATAACGTTTTTAACTTAAGGCCCACCCACAATTGGTCTGGCCCATCCAAAACTGGAATACTGGCGCCGTGCCTGTTGTATACTAACCATAATGTATCACAATTTACACATACCTCTCTGAAATCGCAATTGGCTCCCATTACAATGTACAGAGCGTACTGTAAGCCAAGAGATACTGGTTAATATAATGTCATGCATATTACCCCAGGATACGTTTTTTCAATAGAAATTAATGTTTTGAATGTAGCAAGCAAACATTTTACAGATAACAGCAATGCTATAACATACTAAATAGGTCTTACCATCAAAACACACACGCCACAGTTGTTGGAGAAGCGTTGATTTGTTAGGCCCTGAGGTGTGAACAAGGTATTTTAATAAAAGAATGGCAAGAAAATATTAAAATGTAAGCAAATGCTATTAAGTACTATCTCACCCGGACATCATTCACACCAAGCTTCCTCCAGGGGCCAGGAGATAGGCTGTGAGCAATGTGTTTGTACAAATAGTAAGCAGAAGTAAATAAAAGTAACTAAACTACAATCATCTTTTGATTGAAAAGCATGCATGAATGCTTGGAACAAAGCTTGAAAAGAATAAGGAAGAGGTGGGAACTTCAAATAAAAAAATTTCATAACGGGCTTAAACAGAAATGCCCCACTGAAATAAGATATATAGTTATTTTTCCATCTGTTTAAGGAATCAAAATAGTTGGAATATGGAATTGAATATTTTAGATCAAATAAAAACAGAACCATTGATTAAAAAAAACAAAAGGACAAGTGGTTAAAACAGAACTACCACTGTCCAGATAGGATGATGTGAGGTGCCCTAAAAACCCGAATAGACGGGTTCTACTCTCATCTCTCCAACCGCTGCCACAGAGGGAATCTAGAAAGAAAATCTCCCTAGCCTGTGGCCTCAGTATCTGTTAAATGTTGAAATTCAAATATTTTTGCCTGAAGAAGACCCAGCTGGGTCGAAACGTTGCATTTTTATATTAAATATGGGGGTTTAAAGCAGTGTTGCGGACATTATATTATTTTCGTTTTCATTTGTCCTGCACCTGCCAGAAGGTGGGATGTGCACACAGTTACTTTTATAGAAATTCAAATATAACCAGATACATTGAGTTGTGGAATGTTCCTGAAATCCCAACAGAGCTGACATGCATTTAATTATAGCAAAATATTAAAATCAGCAATGAGCAACTTTGTTGTGTAAGGAAAGTAGAAGAAAATATAAAAGGTATTTACACAGAGTATCCAATGTCCAGGTACGAACACTGGGAGAAGAATCCACTGTAGACTGGTTGCATTGTCCTGTAAAGAGACATCAATAGCTTAATATGAAATGCTCAAACTTCATTCAATAAAGCAAAACCTTTAAACAAATTACCGGCAGGTGATCCATGGGGTTACTCGATGATGGTGAGAACCAAGAGGAAATGACATAGCTGTCTGCAGCAAACACACTCTCTACTCTCTGTAACAGAGATAGTTTGCTAAATCTCTTACTGTAAAAATGTACCTTCTCAATCACTTTGACGCAACAGTTCAGGATCTAATAGAACACATAAACACAAATTATTGAAAGATTTAGAAAAATATTACATAAACCATATCAGCACAGCAGTCTCTATGCCTACCGTTCCCTCCATGTCCCGCTGCAAACCCAGAATCCAAAAGTCAAAGCGCGTCAGGATGATGTTATTCACCATTGCAAGGTGCTGAGTGTGACTTTTGGTCTCATCCAAGACATGAGACAGCTAGTGGAAGAAAACAAAAGTATTTTTACATGTATGATTATAATAACCACAGTGGCACAACGGCTGTCTTGGAGTTCCTGTCCCCAGCATGCTGATAACTTGTGGAGACTAGTGAAGTCTCCATGAGGTCTCTGCTCACTGTCATCATTTACTAGTGTAAAAAGCAACAACAGAAAAATAAAATTAAGTGTGAACTGTCACATTTCTCCTTTGAATGATATGTAAAATAGAGCAATGACTCACACTCTTGAGACTCATCTTGTTCTTTACCAGATGACCCTGCTGACATTGCAGCTGATGGAGAGTGAGCTATAGGGAAAAATGCTATACATTATTGTCTAAAGTAGATGAAGACAACAAATGTGCATAAATATTCAATAGTATACCTTAGACTACCCTTCCATTGCTGTCACACTGCATTGCAACATCTGGAGGAACAATCTTGCTGTACTGATGTTTATTTTTTTGGTTCCTTGCAATGTTGTAATGATGGAGAATGTTTCGTTGTAGAAATATGTGCGTTGATGGGGTTGTCAGATTCAAAAAGTAATTGTTCTTTCTCATCCCTGAAAACAGCTGCTCCGCACACTGGCTGTTAATAAGACCAGCAAGTTCAGGCACAAGCTCCAGCTTTCGCAGAACCTCACTCTGGTCTTTGCTGTTTCCCTGGTGGAACACATCATTCAAAGCAAAATGCTGTGAGGACCCAGTGAGAGGGTGACCATCTTTGTCAGCTGGCATCTTTGGAAATGTCAACCAAGGCATGTTGACATGAACCTTTCTCTCTGAGGCCTGCTTAACATTCTCTGGGGTGGGATCCAGTAACCTTCCTTGAAAAGGGGCAAAGATTCCTGGCTGCCTGCGGTTGGCATGCAGTGCCAGCCCCCTGGCATAATCCTACACTGACACATTGGGAAAGTGTTTCCAGGACAGCAACATATCCACAAAGTCACGTGAACTCTCTGCTCTAAGGTTGAATTTGACTAAATACACAACCCCACATGGGCAAGTGATAACTGGCCAACCACCTGTGAAACAGAAAAAAACAGTAATAACTGACATTTGGAGCATGTATAGCTAGCCTACTACATAATGATACTATAATTTCTTTAACACAACGACGTATAACAAAGTGGAATTATCTTCAACATTCCATATCATTTCACTTACCAGAGGCTCTCCACACTTTCTCAAACACCTTGTTGTAGGTGACTCTATTAGACATTTTCTCAAACAGTCTCATGACAAGATCCACCTTTGACCCTTTGTCGTCCAAGCCACACTATTTGCACAGTGCCCTGACCTCCTGTACCTGTTGTGAAATTGATATTGTTAATATAGCAGACATTTGTGTCTAGCAGACATCATAATTATCAGGTGGACTTGGGATTTCACTCACTGTTAAAACAATAGTTTGTTATTCATAGTTCAATTACAAAAAAACAAAAACACTCTGAACATGACAGTTGATGCAGCGTTATTCAAGGGCATATGATGTTACACACTTCAGAGAGAGATGAGGTGCTATACAAACAATGAAGCTAAAATATGTGAAATAATACCTTATTAAACTCACGTGGCATATTAAAAACGCCTTTTTGTGGAGGTCCATTACAACAACCGCTGGGCTGTATCCACATGACACACAACTATATGTGTAGTCATGGTTGGTAAGGGCCTCAAAGTGAAGGTATGCCTGCAGAACTCTTTCCTTGTTTGGAAAGGACACCTTCTCTGTTGTCTCTATGATTTCGATTACTTTACTGATAGCAGTATGGGTCTGAAAAATTATGAGAAAAAGGAGCATTCCAAGGTTACAACAGTTCGAAATAAAAGTAATGTATTTTGTTACAGTTGCATCTTCAATTGTCATTTATTTTACAGTAATTATCTGTAATGAATACATTATAATAAAGGACAAACAGGGCAGCATGCTACGGAAACCCTGAAGGAAGATTTGGAGAATGCAAAATGTATGTACGCTATACTGAAGAGGGGGAGAAAAAAAATTAAAAAATCGATTTTTTGAAAATATGAATCGATTTGACCTACCAACTCGATTTTTAAATCAAATCGATTTTTTTCCCAGCCCTAATGGAACCTTAAGTAATCCACTGTTCAGGTCAATTTGGAGCGGGAAGAGTATCCGCCGAGGGTCTCTCGTCATCCGATATGGTGGGGAAAGAGACGCGGGGGGTGCCGGCTTCACTGGATGCTGAGCAGGGGCTCCGGTCGAGCATGGCCATAAATGACTCCGCATCCGCTACCCTTTCGAAAAGGTGCAGCGAGCCGTTGTGTCTAACCTTCAGGGTTGCTGGATATCTCCGGAACGTGTCCCTGAGACCCATGCTGCAGTAAACCGGATTTCCCACTACCCTAATCTCGTCCTCCGGGGTCCCAGAGACTCGGGCTGCAGTCGAACGCATTTCCCGCTACACTCTGCTAGGCAGATGAACGTGGGACCTCCAGGCATCTGGAAATTGCACCTAAGGATGAGCCACACTTGTGGAGGTCCACAATTCTTTTCCTGATGTCTTTGTTGATTTCTCTTGATTTTAACTCAAATGGAATCAATTAACCTATCAGAAGCTTCTTAAGCTCAGAATTGAATCATCTGGAGTTTTCTTTTAGTTTAAAGACACAATAAACTTAGTGTATGTATACTTCTGACTTTGATGAAAGTGATAAAAAAAATACATAACAATTCTCCCTCGCTCGATTCTGACATTTAGCAAAAATATGTTAATATGTATTGATCTAAAACAGAAAAAGTTTACTCTGATTTAATGTATGACAGTAAAGAACATAAGTGTTTTTTTCTGAAGTGTATGTAAATATCTGGTTTCAACTGTATAACAGTAAGATGCATGCACAAAGAAGCCAGCTCAATGTGGTAGCTATACTCAGCATCAGCCTTCCTCAGCCAAGCCAATACAGTGTGGTAGGTGTGGCAAAACCACAAAACACTCATGGACTGAGTGTCCAGCAAAAGATGTTGAATGTAGGAAATGCCATAAGAAGGGACATTTTGCGGCTGTGTGCAGGTCAGTCCAAAAGCTGGAGTAGAAGAGGATGAGGCGGCAGCCTACTTAGGAACTGTTCACCATCCACAAGCATCTTCGTGGAATGAAACACTTTCTGTAAATGGTGTCTGTAAAGCTTGCTTTAAATTGGACACAGATGCCTCAGTGACCACTATTCCAGAGTCAGAATACACACTGGATAGAAATGGCAGACCCTCAGCCACTCGCAGACCATTACTGGGACCTGCCAGCCAATTTCTGAATGTCAAAGGAAAGGTGGATGCTGTTATTCAGAGAGGGGACAGGAAGATAGAGGAGGAGGTTTTCATTGTGAAGGATCTGACCACGCCCTTGTTAGGCTTTCCAGCGATTCTAAGACTGCACATGATCCCTCAGCTCCATAGCATAGATGATGCTGAAACACACTTCCGCTCAACCTACTCAGATGTATTCTCAGGTTTAGGTAAACTTGAAGGAGAATACAAAGTTAAGCTTAAAGAAACTGCAACACCATATGCCCTCTCTGCACCACGTTGTGTGGCCATTCCACTCCGGTCAAAAGTCAAGGAGCTAGACCGGATGGAGAAGATGGGAGTTATAGACCGTGTTGAAGAACCAACTGAATGGTGTGCGGGCATGGTTCCTATTATAAAAAGAAAATACGCATTTTGTGGACCTAACCCATCTCACTGAGAGTGTCATCATAGAGAGACATATTTTGCCTGCAGTGGATGAGACACTGGCCAAGCTAGAAGGAGCCAAAGTCTTCACAAAACTTGATGCAACATCAGGCTTCTGGCAGGTACCACTCCATAAAGACTCAATGCTCTTGACCAGCTTCATCACACCAGAAGGCAGATACTGCTTCAAGAGGCTCCCTTTTGGGATCTCATCTGCTCCTGAGCATTTTAAGAAAAGGATCTAACAGCTCATTGACGGCTTAGACGGAGTTCTGTGCCACGCTGATGATATCCTTGTCACAGGAAGAGACCGGCCAGAACACGACGACTGCACAGAGTACTACAGAAATTCAGAGAGGCAGGGCTCACTCTGTTTGCACTGACCGAAATGTGTTTTCTGGGCCACGTCATCAACTCACAAGGCATCAGAGCAGATCCGGGTAAAATCAAGGCGATCCTAGACATGCCGGAGCCCAAAGATGTTGCAGAGATACGGCGTTTCATGGGCATGGTGAACAATGTAAGCAAATTCTCACCACGCCTACCTGAGCTGACAAAGCCCCCAGTTGTGGGTCCAGCTTCCACTCCACGTTCCTATGAGGTGGAGACCCCGGATGGCGGACGACTGCGGCGCAACCGCTCACACCTGAGGGAGGTACCGGTACCTCTGGCACCAACTGACATGAGACTGACTAGGTCAGGAAGGCTGTCTAAGGCTCCTGAAAGACTGGACCTTTAATACACTGAACATGCGCATACATTAAACAAGACGAGAAACATGTAAACGTTTGTTAAATGAAAATTCCTAATTTCCTGGTTGAAAAGTAAAAAGGGTCTTCCTTAGTTTCACAGTTTAACAGTTCATCTAAAAGGGGGAGATGTAATGGCTGGTTATGACCACCTGGCGGTGCTCTAGGACGGCGCTCTACAGACACGGATATGCTGGTATGAGAAAAGAAGAAGAGGGAATAAAGTGTTGTCGAATTGTATCCTGACAGTTGTTTCCTTGAGTATAAAGTACAGAGGAACAATACTGATGCTGCGTTCATGCCACCTCGGAATAACAGGCACCGCCCCCCTGGTTACGTTGTTTTTCCGACAGGCAGCGTTCACATGGTTGGGATGCGTGTTCTTCTTCTGTTATATTGGCGTTTGGCATAACAACTTGTTGCATGACCACAATAACAGAAGATTTTCTGCTGTTTTCTTATGCGAACATCCAAACAGCACATCGTCAGGTGTTTGTTTGTGTTATCTGCAGGACAACCAACGGGAAAAGACACGGATAATGTGTTTGTTTTTTATACATAGGCCTATTTATGAATACTTTTAAACATGTTATGTCTGTGTATGTTTCTTGGCAGAGGCATTTGTCCACAATAAACAGTTTATTATCATTGAAATATGTTCATTTAACCAAAGTCGCCTCCATCAAACATCAAACACATCACCACCTGAGGCCTGTACTACGAAGCAGGATTTGGCGTTAACGAGCTAACTTAACCCCATAACATAACCCCGTTAACATGGGTATTTTTATGAAATATAGCCTATATATTTTAATGGGAGGGAATTACATATCGGCTTCTTGAGCCGTGTGTCGCCAATGCGCACATCGGTTTGAATTATGTTTTTATATTTTTTATTTGCTGTCACGGTCGCTTACTGCCAGGGTTGCAACTGAAATAATAGTCTAAAGCAACGACAGTTTATGGAAAGCACAAGTGTAATTATGGTCAGATCTTGGTCCTGACTGATGAGGAAGTGATATTAATAAGCGTTGTGATTTAAACATCTACAGCGTCGGCTATTTATTTATTTTTTTGCCAGCTTTCCTTCCTGTTTTAGGAAGCAGCGACTGTATTGCGTTTTCCCTGTCAAACCGTGTCTGTGTTCTTCATATTTATGGAGAATTATAATTTGCTCTTCTTATATAGCATGCAGCTCTGGTAGATGTTTGCGATTGGTCGTGGTGCGCAAACACCGCCTCTTTTATGTGAACGCGCGCGCCGCTGGATTGGGAAACCCTGAGTTGACTGAACTAGTTGATAACCAGCGTCGTAGTACAGGTTATGATGGACCGCGGTTGTTAGGTTAGGTGAAGCCGGATTACTGAAAGAAATCCAGGACATGTTGATCTTGCTTCGTAGTCCAGGCCTCTGGGGAACTCGGTTATCTAAATCCAGCCCGAGTTTCCCACCTCTGATTCCCACAGGACGTTACGTAACTGGTGACGTTTTCACTCGGAAAAACGTTTTTCCGATGTCCATGAACGCACGGACACACCAAGGGCCAGACATGTAGAGTTTATTGACATGCTTTTGTTACTGCGTCATTTTTAAAACTTTTTTTTTTTTTACCTTTTTGTGGTTTTCTCAAGACATTTGTCATCTTTTTGTAACTTTGTTGCTTTTTCCGTCATTTTTGTACGCTTTTTGTCGCATTTTTGTTGACATGAAACCCTACAAAAGTCATCAACAGAGTTCCTTAGCCATCATAGAATTTAGCAAATCAAGCAAAACAATGATAGAACAACGCTTGTGCATTTCCTTTATTTCATCTTTATCAGGCAAAACATTGGCTTGGTGGCCAATTAAGTTCTAAAAGAAAAAACTGCATTAAAACAAAGTAGTCTTCAGAAAGTTAAATGAGGCAAAGTTTGTGTGAATGTTACAGTATGGTGTCTTAATGAGCAGTCAGGTCCCGTGAGATTTAATTTGCCTCTCTGTGAATAATGTTTTGCAGCCCATTAGTGGCTCCTAAAGGTGGTGTGCTGAACCCCTCTGGACAGGAAGTTTGTTCACACCTGCATGGGTTAGTCAGATGATGACATCTCGGCCAATGAGGTGTCACTGCCAGCCGAGGTGTGAAGAAAAACAAGCCTCAGCATCAACTCATTAACATATGATGTAATTGTTACTGAACAGTGATGTGTTTTCAGATGTTATTGATAATGTCCCAGGAAACCGTTTCTCCTTTCGATGGAAACATTTCACAACTACAGCTTTGACCTCATGTCTCTATGTTTGGTCAAAGCATCATCTCTGTGATTTGTGTCCATGTTGTTGCTAACAGAACGTACAGGCCTGCTGGGCTCCTGTTTCACAGAGAAAGAAGATGCCCCTGAACAGCCCCACTTTCCCGTCAAGTAGAGAAAACCATCAGCTGTTGTTTTTCAGATACAACTGTCAGCACAAAAGATCATGTTCTCTTTCAGCTCAGGGAGAAAAGTATTGTTTTTCAGTTTAGTGCCATTCATGTTTGATCCCTGTATCACATTTGTTGTCTCTATGACACAAATATTTAAAGCACTATACATTTCAATTTCAGTTACATTTAACTTATTTTAGACATAATATGTGAATGCGATGGGTTGCCATTTAAAATAATTTTTATTAGTAAAATGATCACATTTAATGTCATTTATTCAATTGTACATAGCATTGTGATTTTTTGTCAAGTTGCATGAAATATAATAAAGAAGACATATTTATAATGTAACGCCGTTGAGCTACAAAGCTACATGGGGAGAGAATGTGTCTACCGTGTCTCTAAGAACACAGGTCACCAGGGGTTGCAAGCCTGCAGGGCATTCATCAGTTAAACAGACAGAACCAGATACTCTTACTGGCCGTTTTCCAATCATCCCTAATTCTCACTAAGTGATAGGCATTTCAGAGCTATGAAGCTGCATTTAGACAACATTGTGTGAAAAAACACAGCCCTTTCATTCATTTAAATATAATAGGGCCACTCTGTTGAGGCAGCAGGGCTTTGTTAAATAAAAAAATTCAGTGGTACAACTTTTGTTGGCAGGTAATGTGACATCATCCAGAAAGGTGTTGCGTCTGTAAATAGGGTCAGGAAAGGAGGAATTAATTAAAGTCAGAGAGAAACTAGGGCTAGGGTTAAATATGATGGAAACGTATTTGATTGTTTAGGTGTTTTGTCAGCCTTCCTACTCCTGGGAGTCTGAGTGTGATTGTTCAACCCAATCTCACGTCAGTTTGTGATGCCATTATGAAATTAAATCTATTAGAACGTGATACCATCACGTTATTGTGAAGATTTACGTGTTGGAGTCATGTTTTTTAAACTAAACTAAACTACAGCACGAATCTTTCTGCCAGTCGGGCTGCAGCAGAGAAGCTGGATACAGCTTTGATATTATTGGTATTTTAAGCCCAATAACTGCTGTTTTAATCAACATTTATTCACCAGATCTTATCACTGTTTATATGTATTTCTTTTAATGTTATTATTTTGGTCTATTTCGGCCAGTGAAGCTGGATTGCTTTGTTGTTTATTGATATTTTTAAAACTATAACGCTACATCTATCAACATTTATTTAGCTGTTATCATGGTATGCATTTCTTTATTTTAATAATATTATTTCGGTCTTATTACTGGTAAATATTACAGTAAATAAGACATAACAGTAGGCTACGATATGAGCCGAGCTGGCGCATTCACAGGCGATGTCCCACGATGCAATGCGGGCATTCATTCACAGAATCAGACAGCGATCAGCGAGTCTATATCGCTTCAATGTACGTTAGGGATCACGTAGAGCGTTGTTATAGCAACTACAACAACGACGGGGTGATCAGGACCCCGACGCCAATCTTCTTCCAGCGGATTGGTTGATAGCTCTCCTCCAGAGTGAACAGAACTGCGTCCATGGCAACGGTGTGTTATACTTAGCAACGGTCTGTTATCAAGAAAATAACAGACCGCATTCATTCAATACAACCCCAACAGGGTGATCAGGGGAGTTGTAGTTTTAAAGTATATTGGTATATTTCTCATAATTAGAAGTTGGCAGTGTATAATTTTGGATACACCCTGTGGTTTTGGGGGATGGGGAACATACTGGTGTCATCAGATTTTAAAAATGTAATTGCTAAATAGGTGAAAATAGCTTATTACCATATTTGACAGTGCTTACAGTGGGTAAACTTTGGTGACCATATAGCTACATGAAAGCTAAGGTCCAGAGCTTTATATAACAGCTGGTCTTATGTGTGTAGTACCTTCTATAACAGCTGGTCCTATGTGTGTAGTACCTTCTATAACAGCTGGTCCTATGTGTGTAGTACCTTCTATAACAGCTGGTCCTATGTGTGTAAAATCTTCTATAACAGCTGGTCCTATGTGTGTAGTAGCTGTTTGGTCCTATGTGTGTAGTACATTCTATAACAGCTGGTCCTATGTGTGTAGTACCTTCTATAACAGCTGGTCCTATGTGTGTAGTACCTTCTATAACAGCTGGTCCTATGTGTGTAGTACCTTCTATAACAGCTGGTCCTATGTGTGTAGTACCTTCTATAACAGCTGGTCCTATGTGTGTAGTACCTTCTATAACAGCTGGTCCTGTGTGTAGTACCTTCTATAACAGCTGGTCCTATGTGTGTAGTACCTTCTATAACAGCTGGTCCTATGTGTGTAGTACCTTCTATAACAGCTGGTCCTATGTGTGTAGTACCTTCTATAACAGCTGGTCCTGTGTGTAGTACCTTCTATAACAGCTGGTCCTATGTGTATAGTACCTTCTATAACAGCTGGTCCTATGTGTATAGTACCTTCTATAACAGCTGGTCCTATGTGTGTAGTACCTTCTATAACAGCTGGTCCTATGTGTAGTAGTACCTTCTATAACAGCTGGTCCTGTGTGTAGTACCTTCTATAACAGCTGGTCCTATGTGTGTAGTACCTTCTATAACAGCTGGTTTTTTTTTTTTTTTTTTTTTTTTATAAAATGGGGTTTTTTTTGTTGTATTTTTTAAAAAAAAGGGGTTGTGTGTGTAGTACCTTCTATAACAGCTGGTCCTATGTGTGTAGTACCTTCTATAACAGCTGGTCCTATGTGTGTAGTACCTTCTATAACAGCTGGTCCTATGTGTGTAGTACCTTCTATAACAGCTGGTCCTATGTGTGTAGCACCTTCTGTTGCTAAATGACAAGCCTTCAAACACGTACTGGGTTCAAGGTTCAGAAGTCAATATTTCAAAGCAGGAGTGGTGCATCCTCACCAGACTGACATATGTTACTCTCCAAGTTGAGACCTTTCCAACGATGTGTTTGGTATAGTCCTATGACAACGTTTTAATTTTTACACATCATGGAGACCACTTAGCAGGAGATACTTTATTGTCCCCAGAGGGATATTTGCTTTGAGCTCAAATGCTTCACAAATAACACTTGACATATTGTTTTATCATACAGCTGACATATACTTATAATAAAAAACAACATAAACAAAGTGATATGTAGTCAGACTGAAGCACATCACACAGCAACAATCTATTGCTCATCTTTCACAAACAGTGACAAGAGCAACCTACACACAACCCTATATGCATCATATCATGAAGCTATTGCACAAAACCTGCAACCTCAAGCAACATTATTTGTTTTAATTGAGGTAGGTCCAAATTAGGCCTATAGTTTAGAAATGTTAAGTTCACCCATATCTTCTGCCAGAGGATAAGAGCTCATACTTGGCATGGAGAATAAAGATAGAGCAGACCATATTCTGTGTGCTTGCCTGGAGAGACTGGTTTCTATTCCTCTACACAACCTTCATGACAGTCATATTAATATGCTCTGTAATGCAGCCTTGTATAACATAAACCCTTTGATTCACTGTGAGTGTCTGCGCTAAATGATAACACACACTTTGAACACGGGCCTTCCAGCCAAAGGTGTTGTCCATATGAACACCATTGGGCCTACAGGAGCAGAGCCGATGGATTGGTTCATCGTTTATGACCTCTGATATCCTCTGACCCATGTCATGACGCTTTCCTCAGCTTGTAAAATGGTTGAATGAGATGTGTTTTGTCTGCGTGCAGTATATAGGCTGAGGTAGAAGTGTGCCAAAAATGCCAAAACACATGTTGTATATGTACACATACCCATACAAATCTATATACATCTTACTCTGTGAACAAAAACCTCGGCAACAATCTGCTTATCCTTTTAATTTCCTGAAAATGCTTCCTAAAACTAGTCCCTTCTTAATTTTGAAAAGGTAGTCTCAGTAAAGGCTACAAAGGTTAGGATGGCTACAAGCTGTAACCATGGTGAGTGATATGAGGATCATCTTCTGAATATAATAATTAATATGTTAGGCCTACCATAAATCAACATTTCAAAAAAGTCATTTATTTAAAACAACTAATAATGCAGTGTGATTTTAAATCAAACTAAGTCCCACACATACATATACTCATGTTTTTAGTCTTTGCTATTAATATTCATCAACTGCAAAATTAGCAAATTGCGTTTTTACATAACTATGCATGGAAAATAAAATAAAAAATGCTTCTCTTTGTACATAGTTTATTGTTTTTCACAACACTACAAGCAGAGATGGCAAAAGTACTCACTTCCCATACTTAAGTAGAAGTACAAATACTTGTGTTAAAAAATACTCAGTAGAAGTACTGATTTAACTTCTTTACTTAAGTAAAAGTAACAAAGTACAGGCTTTGAAATGTACTTAAAGTATAAAAGTAAAAGTAGCCTTGCCAATGACAACCACTTTTTATGCAAAGCTACCTGGAGCACACACGTTACTAGAGTGCAAGATGAGAAACTTCAGTGGACATAAAAACCAGGCTCTTTATATGCCATTGTCTACATTTTAAATGGATGTCTGCCAAACATCACATATATGATTATTGTGACAGAGACTGGGACTCCAGCTTAATAAGATTCTGACTGAGTAGCAAGATATGGATTCAATTGTGATTCTGTGAGAATTCACAGATTCAGTTTCTCTTTTTTAATCGTCCCTTTAACATTTAAAGGAATCTACATGTGTGTGCTCAAATATAGAAAGAAAATAAAGGATACAATATGAATTACTAAACATAGATTAATTAAGAAGTTCCCCATACTTTTAGAGTTACGCAGCACATTGGCCAGGAGTCATACTTGATGCCTCCTAGCCTATCTCAAACATCTCTCTCAGATAAGGCCAGGGATGATTGGGAATGTCTTGCTGCTTGTCTGCCTAATCTCTGGGATCTCTGTTTTCTTCATTTTCAATCATGTCGCCGTCCATACTACTAGTGCTAACGTTACCACCATCATGCTGCAATTATTTGCCGCAAATTAATGCAGAATGCGGCCAAATCTGTCGAGTCGTCTTGTAGTGGTGCGTTACATGCAACGTAGCCTACAGTATATTCCCATCCAATTAGATTGAATTCGGTATTGATGACGCAAAAAATAATAACCGTAACTCCAGTGAAATGATTTGAAACTTGTTAGTGAGGACTAGATTAGGACCGTATTTAAAGCTGATGCTGGTTTCAAACTTCGCCCCAGGTGTGTCTGTAAAACACGGACAGAGACAACTTCTTTCTTTTGATGCTTTACAAGCAACGTGAAACCTAGCTAACAGGTGAAGAACACAAACAACTAAATCACTAGCTAACCTACTTTAACTGTGCAAGAACGACAGACCAATAATACAACAGGCTTAAATGAAATGACAACATAAATTATACGACTTACAGTTCTCAAGGGCCGCACACACACCATCTCAACTGATTATCCTCCGGACAGCAGTCTCTCTTTCTTTTTCTCACTTTTTTCTGTGAAGTGCGTGTCCGCGCTATTCTCCGACTATTACGACTTCTTGTACAAAACTAAAGTAACGAGCGCAATTTTTAAAATGTAAGGAGTAGAAAGTACCGATATTCGTGTTAAAATGTAAGTAGTAAAAGTAAAAGGTCGTAAAGTAAAGTAGAAATATCCGAAAAATCTACTTAAATACAGTAACGAAGTATTTGTACCCGTTAATTCCCATCTGCAAATTAGTCAAACAAGCCATTAGGCTGTATTTCTAAACACTCAACTGTAGGTTTTTATATAGTATATATAAGGTAAATCAAAGTGCTAAGCATAAAACATTATTTTTTCATTATTAGTATTTTTGTGTGTAAAATCTACGCATTACCACGATGCAACATTAGGTTCGGTTCGAGATGAGCCAGATCTGCGCAGAATCGCCCAACGGTGATCACCTCCCATTGCATGCTGGGTAGATTTGTGTCCGACTTGATCCTGACTTGCTCTGACATCTGATGCACGGCGGGGCAACGATAATCTCAACGAGACCAAAAGGCCGCAGTTCTGAGACGAAGGCAGCGCAGTTGCTTTTCACCAACTGCAAGGGCCAGTGTCAGTATACCGATCCATTCCAACTGCACGATCCGTTCAGCCCAAGAGCAAAAACGTTTGCGCATGCGCTGTTATGCGAGGTTTACGACACTTCCTGATCTGTTCCACGCTTCCAGTCAACAGCCTCCACAGGCAAGATAACGTTAGTTTAGCTAACAGCTAATTCGAGACCCTCAAAATAAAACTTGAAAATAAATGTTAACATATATAACAGCTGTTAGGTCAGTTCTACTTTACTTGTACTCATTTAAAATACTGTAACGTCCCTCAATAAGCAGCCGGTGAGAAGTATAGCCAATTTACTGTCAGTTTTATTATTGACCTGAATACAGGCTACTGTGGGCCGTAGCCAACGCCAAAAAACAAGAACAGTTAAGCAAACTCACGTTACCAGACCTTCCCCTAGCTCACACACTACTTCCTTTCTCTTCCTCCAGGACACAACAACAGCCACACCCCCCTTAGCTCTCAGCCAACTACAGGTGTACGATCTCCCGCGGCTCACTCTCATAGGTAAATGACCTGTAGAAGGTTCACAACATCTAAACTCACATTTACTTCACTGACGGAAATCTCAGTGTTTAACTCAACATCTCTAATCTGTATCTGAACAGTGATACTCTTTAACATTTGACATTAACATTTAACATTAATCTGAAGGATTAACACAGTCCATTACAATACAATCACTCAATACTTGTCTTTATTGTTATTAGCTACTGTAAAGTCTTAATTTAGCTGTAGCCTGCTTTTCCCATTATGTTTGACTTAACGTTATTTTAGACTGAATCTAGCTGTTGGCTAGCGGTTAGCCAAATTAGCTGTTAGCTAAACTAATGTTAGCTTTCCGGTGGAAACTAGCCAGGCTAGCGTGGAACATATCGACACATTTGAAATCCTTAAAAAACATTAAACTTAGTAAAATCAAAATCAATGTATTTCTGTATAACCAGATTAGACTTGAGTTAGTGCTATAGAGGAGGGAGCTGCTGTTCTCAACATTAACCAGCAGGGGGGGTCATCACTGCATCTAAAACCAGAGCTGCTGTCCCAACACCTTTCTCATTAGTACAGTGAAATAACTATAATTACATTATGCCACAGAGAAGTTACACAGAAGATGATTACTATTAAAGATATTCTAACAGAAAATAGAAATCAGAAAACAGAAACATTTCTTTTACCCTCGTGTTTTCCTCTCTGCTCCGGTTTGCTTGTTTATAAAGCTCAGAAAAGTTTAATTTATAACCAAAGTCTGTGTTACACCTTTAGCCAAATTCATTCCAACTAGTTTTACACTTTGGTTTGCATTCATGGTCAATAGACGCCATTAACATAGATCTGATGTCTAAATAAAGGAGAAATTATGAGTTGTTTTGGATTATAACAGAATGGTATATGTCAAATATTAGCCAGGATATCCTCAGGTCAAAATAAACTGATGTCATTTAATTAACAAACATTAAACAGAGAGCAAAGCTATTTTACTTAGAATCTTTTAGAAAATGGGTTCAAATTTGACCCGAGGTCAACATGAGGGTTAAATATTACAAAAAAAAGCAACAACATAAAAGATAATCATCACTAGTAATCAGATTATAGCTCAATATAACATTTCTCAACAGTAGGTTGAGTTAGAAATGTGACCGTAGAAGATCATCTCTACGGCTCGGCTGATGAATCTGACAGATGGATAGAGGTAGATAGAGAGATAGATAGAGAGATAGACAGATAGAGAGAGAGATAGACAGATAGAGAGAAAGACGGATAGAGAGAGAGATAGACAGATAGAGAGATAGACAGATAGAGAGAGAGATAGACAGATAGAGAGATAGAGATATAGAGAGAGATAGATAGATAGATAGACAGATAGAGAGATAGATAGATGAGAAGAAATGAAAATGATGTTGTCACATAACCCTTTCCCTGTTTTTATTTTGTATTTCATGTTTTCTGTGTGATGGCTCCTAGAAACATTAATATTGTTTTGTGTTAAAAATAGAAAATGTTTAAATAGATGAATGTAACAGAGTTCCTTTCTCCTGCAAAGAGTTTCATACAATAACTTCTATTAAGATATTAGACTGATGAAGATACTAAAATCTTGAGATATGAAACTCAACAGGTGATGATTATTCACCTGGTGTCCTGGCAGTGGAAGGTCCTCCCCCTCCTGCAGAGAGATTCATACAATGAGGGAAAGTTTGATTTTCATAAAGAAAAACAAAAACAGAACTCCTCTTTATTGTTATTCTGTCTCCTCGGTTACTGCTTTTTGTGTGTCCGTTATTTGAAGCCAGCTGAAGACAGGAAAGGGGGAGAGAGAGGGAAAAGGATCTGATGTTTTTAGGGAAGACTGTTGGCTCCAACCCTGGGCTGAATAAAGATCTTTTGGTTCAGAAGTGGGAAAAGGTCTGAGAGAGTCAGAGGATCACCAAACTCAGTAGGATCCATCCTCTGGGGACCAGGAATGTCTCTAGAACATGACAACCTATCAAATATTTGGTGATATATTAAAGCCGGTTAAAATTCAGATGAAAATAACAAAGAGACGTTTCTTTACCTGGTTTCCTGTTGGTGGGTTAGGGTTCACTTCTCCTGATAGATAGATAGATAGATAGATAGATAGATAGATAGATAGATAGATAGATAGATAGATAGAGAGATAGATAGGTAGATAGATAGATAGATAGATAGATAGATAGATAGATAGATAGATAGATAGATAGATAGATAGATAGATAGATGACAGTTCCATTAAGATATTGGACTGATTAAGATACTAAAATCTAAAAGAAATAACAGAGACATGAAACTCAACAGGTGATGATACTTTACCTGATGTCCCGGGGTTGGAAGACTCAGGTCCCCCCCCCTCCTTCAGAGAGATTCATACAATTAGAAAAAGTTTAATTTTCAGAAACAAAAACAGAACTCCTCTTTATTGTTATTCTGCCTCCTCGGTTACTGCCCCAACAAATATGTTTATATTAAAAGTGATCAATAAATGAAACAGGTTCTTAACATGTGCTCTACTCTAAAACTGTGGAAACTGATGAAGATGAAGATATTGATGGTCAGGTGAGCAGATATGATTATAGATCTGATTAGTCCGTCCCTCCAGGATTTGATGGCCTTTTTTTTAGATTGTTGGGGCCCAAAATGTCTGATTTTGTGTCAGCTTTTGTTAACAATAGTGATGAAAGTTGCTCTGTCTTCTGTATGTTTGTTGTGATGACAATGCAGAAAACATCTTGTCTCATGGAGAATCAAACTTCTCTGGGCTGAGTGGTCCTCGTAACCAAAAAGACTCAGGATGCTGGAAATAGTGGTAAGGTGTTTCAGCTGCTATCACACACACACACACACACACACACACACACACACACACACACACACACACAGAGACACACATATACACACACACACACACACACACACACACACACACACACACACACACACACACACACACACACACACACACACACACACACACACACACACACACACACACACACACACACACAGAGGCCCTGTTTACATGTACATGGTTATTTTTACAACCGGAGACATTTCCCTCCATTTGTTCCCTTCGTTTCCACGCTAACGGAGAATCCTCCTCTGAAACGAGTCTTTCTCAAACCTCCGGCCAGAGTGGAGATTTGGGAGATCTCCGTTTGCATGTAAACTGAGACAAACGGAGGTTTAGGCAGCCGAGAGACAGGAAGAGGAAGTGATTGGTTGCTGTTGTTGCTATTGTCTGGATTCTGATTGGCTGACGTGGGCTTGAGCTTCTCGTTACACCGCCCCCTACAGGTCTGGCGTGCTCTTGGCGGCATTGACGGTATATATACACGGGGACATGTAAACAAACACCTTTCTGAAAACGGAGAGGTTGAAATGTCCGTTTATGAAAATAGCCGGCCACAGTAGTGAGACACACACACACAGACACACACACACACACACAGAGACAGAGACACACACACACACACACACACACACACAGAGACACACACACACACACAGACACACACAGACACACACACACAGACACACACACACACACACAGAGACACACACACACACGCAGACAGACCATTTCAGGTCATATATAAAGTTACAATCCATGTGCATTGCCCATGCCTTAACTTATATTATTTATTATAATTACCATTTTTTGAACATGATTAATGCATTTTGTCTTACAGCTTTTTCAATGCAAAGTCTTTCAGCCCTCTTCTTTTCAGACATTATCATTCAGCTCTTTGAGGTCATGCTTGTTTGTTCTATGCAAAGGAGAAGTATGATAATAATACAAAGTATTTTGTCTTTCAGCCTTTTCATTCTTTGTATTTGAACTTCCCCTTTTGACAGTATTACAGTTTAGATTCCAGCTTTTCTAGAAATGTATTTAAGCTCTTAACTTATTAAGGTAATGCAGTTCAATTTCCATGTTTTTCAGCAGTGCGGTGCAGTGCATTTTCGATTTTTCAACCAATTTCTTTCATATTTCTGCATTTTCATGAATGTTTCTCTACTTATTTTTTTATTTTGCAATTTAAGAAACCTTTTCTTACACATTTAAGAAATTAATCCAGATTAGCTTTAGTAATTTAGCTATTCAGCATTCACACACATGTTCTGCAGGAAATGCATGTTCTAGTTTGTTTCGGCCAGTTGTACCTTGTTTTGTGTACCGTGTGGCTTATGGAGCTAGATTTGTTTCTTTATTACATGCGAGAAAATAAATGATCTGAGAGGGAAAAAAAAGTTTGAGAGCAAAAGTTATCACACTGATAGCAAAAAAGCATTTTATGAGAGAAAAAAAAATATTTGAGAGAAAAAGTTTTCATACCAACAGCAAAAAATAATAATATTTGAGACAAAAAAAAGTTTTGAGAGAAAGTATTTTATCATAGAACATAAAAAAATATAAATTTGAAATTTTTAAAATTATTTCTGAGAAAAGAAAATCTCTCCCAAAATACATTTTTAAACTCTCAAATATATATTTTTTGCTATCAGTGTGAAAACATTTTCTCTCAAAAAAAAAAGGGTTTCTCTCAAAACGTTTTTCTTCTTGCTCTCAAAACCTAAGTCTTTGCTCTCGATGCAATTTCTTGCTCTCGTGTCAGGATTTTGCTCTCGCTGTGAAAATAATGTCATGGGCGGGGCCACGTTCCTATTGGCCAGTCGGGTGAGCACCGTCTTGTCTTGGGAGTCGAACTGAATCATTACACTGGCTGAGCAAGCTCAGCATCACTGAAGATTAAACATTAAATAGGCTAACCCTAAATGTAAGCTAGTTTGACATTACTGATGCGTTTGTCAGATTGACATGGACAAAGAATAGCACTCATATTCATGAATGTGTATTATATTATTAGCATGCTAATTGCTAGAAAAGCTAATCGCTAATTAGCCATCATGCTAGGTAAACTTGCAAACTCACCTGGTTTGTACCATTTTTAAATCAAATGCCAAATGAATATGTTGATTTAGATAGTTTCACTCCTTATTTAGTGAGCTAGTTTCTACCTTTGCCCTTGCTAGCCTCAAAGCACCTGAAGAGTAACTGCTTGTTCATCATATACAACCTCCTGTACAACTTTCAGCTAGTCTGCATGGAAGGTGGCAACCCTATAGCTAGCCAACGTTAGATAGTGATTGATATACAGTTTGAAAGTGTCCCACCTAGTTTTGTGTAAAATAGTCTTTGTATGGTTGTTGCACTACACGTTTAGCTACATTGCATGTGTAGCTTACAAACTCAGCTACACAGGGTTTATTCTAAATATTTTTACCATCTAGCCGAGGTCTAGAGCTGACAAAGTAAATTGCAGATCTAGAACTAAGGCTGAATCTCATTTCTCATCTTACCTCTTCCCCTTCGTCTCAACCCTAGCGCGCCTTTGTCCCGAAACGGTAAGGGCTAGGGAAACTATACCCCTATGAAATGAGACGCCACTTGGGTACATCATCATATATACTTAGGTCTGTTTGCAATCAATATTTCTATACACTGCATGGTGTGTTGTATATCTGTTTCAGTTATCACTGTTTTGAATGTCATTGATGTTCAGAAACACTTTGTTAACAAAAATGTCTTTATTTCCCAAAAAAATAAACATAACATGCAAAAACATTATAGAAAAATGTAGAGAACCATTATCAACTATTAGAACAATAACTTACATGTCACACTAAAAAAGGCACTCAAATGTATAAAACTAAAAGACACACAAGACCACAAACAAACAAAACTGCAGCTTTTCTGAAATTCCAGACCATAGTGTGATGCCTGTTGGCCAGTAACCTTTCCCTCCAACCCCATTTCTTTCATTAGTGTCCTGTATCATAACCAACAACAATGTACAGGTACATGAACAGGAATGAATTCAAATGATTACTGCTCGTTTTCAGCCAGAAAGTGGATCAGCTGCTGGGTTTCCTCCGGCGTCCCTGTGTGATACAGGACGGTATATGTAAAGCATGTGTCTCCGAAGCAAGTAGTGTTATGCACTGATATCAAACGAATTTCGCTGCTAATGGAGTTTAGTTAACAATGTAGACATGCATGCAGTCAAGGCAGAGAAATGCGGGATTGTTGTGCAAATCAGCAATGTAAGGTTAACGTTAAGGTTAGCGTTAGCATAGCAAGCTAGCGGTTTTTAAAAACGTTTCAGTTACAAATATAGTTGCAAATATCTATGTACAGGATTGTGTAGAGCACAAAACAAGACTGTCGTAATTTTTAAATCAATTCTTTAAGCCGAAAATACTTACATTTATGTGTCTCTCTGGTCGACCTGGCAGCCATTGTTCCTTGTTGCGCAATGTATCTGGATACCCCTGGCTGGCATTGCTCAGCCAGTGTAATGATTCAGTTCGACTCCCAAGACAAGACGGTGCTCACCCGACTGGCCAATAGGAACGTGGCCCCGCCCATGACATTATTTTCACAGCGAGAGCAAAATCCTGACACGAGAGCAAGAAATTGCATCGAGAGCAAAGACTTAGGTTTTGAGAGCAAGAAGAAAAACGTTTTGAGAGAAACACATTTTTTTTTGAGAGAAAATGTTTTCACACTGATAGCAAAAAATATATATTTGAGAGTTTAAAAAAGTATTTTGAGAGAGATTTTCTTTTCTCAGAAATAATTTAAAAAATTTCAAATTTATATTTTTTTATGTTCTATGAGAAAATACTTTCTCTCAAAACTTTTTTTTGTCTCAAATATTATTATTTGTTGCTGTTGGTATGAAAACTTTTTCTCTCAAATATTTTTTTTTCTCTCATAAAATGCTTTTTTGCTATCAGTGTGATAACTTTTGCTCTCAAACTTTTTTTTCCCTCTCAGATCATTTATTTTTTCGCATGTAATAAAGAAACAAATCTAGCTCCATAGTGGCTGAGATATTTCAGACCAAAGTGGTGGACTGATAACAGGGAAACATGAAGCTCACCACGATGAAATGAGCATGTGTATAATCAATGCTGTTGTTACATCACCCACCCCGTCTTTTTGTTCTTCTCTAACTTAGTAGGATTCATCCTCTGGGAACCCTGAATGTTCAGAAGAAAATAACAAAGAGACATTTTATTTACCTCGTCTCCTGATAGCCTGAGACCCACCTGAGGATCAGCTGATGGACCTTGATTCAGCCTTTCCAAAAACTTAGTCACCTGTTTTAAAATAAACACAATTTCAAGTGGAAGTTAATTAAATAAAATAGGATTCATCCTCTGGCAACCCTGAATGTCTGTATGAAATGAAAATCTATCAATTATTCTCAACTAACAACAAGCAGCTAAAATTCAGATGAAAATAACAAAGAGAAAAAAATTTTTTACCTTGTTTTCTGATAAAAAAGCAATCTGTCGGTCTATGTCTCCTCTGGCTGCTACTCTGACTGCTGCTCCGGCTGCTGCTGTGTCTGCTGCGTCTGCTCTGGCTGCGTTGACTTCGTCTAGGTTTCTTCCTTCGGCTGCTGCGTCTACTCCGGCTGTTCTGACTGTTCTGGCATCTGTGGCTCTTCTGGCTGCTCTGTCTGCTGCGCTGGCTGCTGCTTCGACTAGTATGTCTGATCTTTCTTCTACCCAATTTAGTGTGAGTTCTTCTTTCAAATCTTCCTTTGCTATCTGTTTCAGCACACGTTCCTCCTTTTTCATCTTCAGTTTCTTATACAGTTTGCTGTAGTCTGGATCCCTACACCATGACCAGAGTCTCATTCCTGAAACCACACCAAGGATAACCAAGATGAGACTCCAGCCGACGTTCTGAAAAAGGACAAACTAAGATGGTTATTTTATCACCAGAGAAGTTGAGAAACAGCAGTAGCTTTAAAAAAATCTCATTCTGTTACCATGAGATCAAGAGACAACAGACCTTCTCACAGACCAAATGTACAGTTAGAGAGGCATGCTGATCTGGAACATCTAATCTACATAATCTAAATTCAAACTGGGAAGCTGCTGCTATAGTCGTCTCATTAAATCAGACATATCATTATATTGTTATCTCTGGATTTAAATGTTCACCAGTTAGTAGCTTAACATTATCACCTTAAAGAATAACTTCTATATTTTTCAACCAGGGACATTTCTCCATGTTTTTGTGTGTAAGTGACTGATGGGAGCAAAAATATTTTACATTGGTCCAGTATGGAGCGAGAACGCAGAAGTCAACAGCGGTGAAACAGCAACATTATGGGATGGATCCCTACAGAGAGACCTTTTAGTTAAAGAGTAAGATCCTTTTAGTTTAACATGAAACAGCCCCGAAATCACCATCACCAAACTCCACCAGACTCCATGTAAATAATCAGGACTTTTAGCGTGTATAGAGCCAGCATATCTCCACCAGACTCCATGTAAATAATCAGGACTTTTAGCGTGTATAGAGCCAGCATATCTCCACCAGACTCCATGTAAATAATCAGGACTTTTAGCGTGTATAGAGCCAGCATATCTCCACCAGACTCCATGTAAATAATCAGGACTTTTAGCGTGTATAGAGCCAGCATATCTCCACCAGACTCCATGTAAATAATCAGGACTTTTAGCGTGTATAGAGCCAGCATATCTCCACCAGACTCCATGTAAATAATCAGGACTTTTAGCGTGTATAGAGCCAGCATATCTCCACCAGACTCCATGTAAATAATCAGGACTTTTAGCGAGTATAGAGCCAGCATATCTCCACCAGACTCCATGTAAATAGTCAGGACTTTTAGCGTGTATAGAGCCAGCATATCTCCACCAGACTCCATGTAAATAATCAGGACTTTTAGCGTGTATAGAGCCAGCATATCTCCACCAGACTCCATGTAAATAGTCAGGACTTTTAGCGAGTATAGAGCCAGCATATCTCCACCAGACTCCATGTAAATAATCAGGACTTTTAGAGTGTATAGAGCCAGCATATCTCCACCAGACTGTATGATTACATGTGTGAGACCAAAACGCCTCCACGTGGATTATAGTGTCACCTAGTGGTTCAAGTGTAATTTTTGGATGTGAGGTATATGATGCATTGTTGATATACCCTGTAAATTTGAAGTAATTGACCTCAGTGTAAGAGGTGAATCCAAACATGGTTCCAATAGGCCACGCCCACTATGAGGAGACCGGGGATTGTGTCCCACATGTCAAGTTTCCTAAGGTCGCTTTCTTCTTTTCCATCCCGTGTCACAGAACCGTAAGCCCACACACTTTTTCTTAACTTAAGGGCCGTGTTTATTTAATGGAATTCTTCCGTGGGCCCATCACGTAATGTTTTGCGATTTCGTGAAACTGCCACAGATTTGATTTGAGGGACCGTGTTCATTTCATGGAATTCTGTGAGATCAGGTTGAACCAAAAGACATCCTGCTGATAATAGCTTGTAGTAAATGGACTTTCACATTTTCAAACATGAGACCATGTTCATACTAATGTCTGCATCTGTTATCACTGGGCAGTATGAAGCAGAACTAAGAAAGAGGAAGAAATATGCCACAGAAATAGTAAACACTGTGTAGAAAGAAATTGGCATGAAGGAAATGAGCTGAGTCAGATTCCCATCTTAAAGGAAACCATCTCCTCCCAGTTTCAGATCATGTTTTCAGGTCAGATCATTTCAGGCTCTGACCTCCTCCTGTGTTTGAGTTCTGTGTCACTCTAAAGTCTGGGACACGTTCAGGTCCATAACGGTTTTACCTCCAACTATTTTCTACATTCTCCACAATAATAAAACACACAATAGTAGGAGTGTTATTGTGCAATATTGACAATTAATAACAAATATATTTATTTCAAGCGTGGGGACAATTTACAATTAACAACTGCAACACACAACATAGTCTACTTTGCACAAAATAAAGAATACAGAAAACATATTACAGCCGCCACAACACAATGTAACCCGTACATTATCTAGAACTAAACATCCATACATAAAACATAACTACAGCTAAATAAGTAACAGAGATGTCACTTCCAGACAGAGAATCATCGATACAAAGCTGTCTTTCTTTTAGCAGGCTCGTTCGAGATGAACTGCTCCTCGCCTGTAAAGTAGACGAGAGCAGGCGGCAGCAGCGGGGGGCGGGGACAAAAACCCGCTCTCAAGTCGGACAGTTTACAGCTGATTCCAGCAGCCTTCAGGCTGAACAGGAAGTGACATAAACACTGTGGTCCGTTCGGGACCGATTCCGATTTAATAAAATGTTATCAGAGCCATATATCAGCTCCTACCCAGTCTCCAGTTGGTTTTATTATGACAGAGTAGTTGTCAAAGTTCCCTACATGCGATTTGTTGCTGATTTTAATTAACAACACACTGTAGATGATCTGTAATCTGAACAGATTTAGTCTCTCTGACTTCTAAACATCACTATCAGCCACACAACATGTGTTCTGTAAGGATTAAGCTTTTAAATCAGACAAATCGCAGTTAAAATCCCTCCAATTCAAAATCAATAAAAAGTTTATATAAAACGTCATCATGTTGAGTCGATTCTGAACCAATCAGCTGTTCGATCAGCTGAGAGGCCGGCGTTTCCCAGCATGCACTGGGTCCACCTGCGTCCGCCTGGCTCTTGCAGTCGGTGAAAAGCCACTGCGCTGCCTGCGTCTCAGAACTGCGGCCGCCTTGGTCTCGTGAGATTATCGTTGCCCACGTGTGCATGACGTCAGAGCAAGTCGGGATCAAGTCGGACACAAATCTACCCAGCATGCATTGGGCGCCGATCGCCGGTGATCGATTCTGCGCAGATTTGGCTCATCTCGAACGAGCCTAATCCATCCACCTCCCAGGTGTGGCATATCAAGATGCTGATTAGACAGCAGGATTATTGCACAGGTGTGCCTTAGGCTGGACACAATAAAAGGCCACTCTAAAATGTGCAATTTTATAACACAGCACCAGAGCTGTTGCCCGTGAATTGAATGTTAATTTCTCTACCATAAGCCGTCTCCAAAGGCACTTCAGAGAATTTGGCAGTACATCCAACCGGCTTCGCAACCACAGAACTTTTAGAAGTGACAGGTGTCAATTTAAATGAGGAGGCGTGGCCCAACGGCTGGTGGGGGGGTCTGAAACCACTTCTAGTTGACAGCGGCTGCTGTGAGTATTACTGGCCGCCGGTAAGCAAGCGATCCCGGCCACCGCCAGCTGGTTGTCATCTAAGACTGGAGCTTCCAAGTCCAACAACATATCGGAGAAAATGTGCAATTGGCCATACATTTTTGTAAAACTGCCCATATTCAAACTGTACACAGTTAATATCTCGCAAAAAACTGTCTCAGAAATGAAATTAGTGGTACCGGGTTGAAATAGTAGACGGAAAAAGCAATCAATTCTAGAATCTAGATCAGGAGTTTGCCGTAGTAGCAGCAGGCAACAACTGGAAACCTTTTTCAATTTCCGTCGCTATTTCACCACTCATTTCCTCAAAACGTTATCTAACTATAAGCGCGGTTCAATCATGCAAGGCTCAGCTGCGGCTCATCTAGACATTCGACATCATCGTCGCTACAGCCCGTAGTGATGTGCCCCGGCCCGAACAAGGGAAGGAGACCGGCTTCTCCAGCAGGCTGAACCGGGCTCCCTCCTCCCTCCCTTCCCTAGACGAAAAAAAAGGGGACACGCCGAATCTCTATGAGCCGCAGCCGAGCCGCGAGATTCAGCTGGCGGTGGTCGGGATCGCTTGCCTACCGGGCGGTAATACTCACAGCAACCACTGTCAGCTGGAAGTGGTTTCAGACCCCCACCAGCCGTTGGGCACGCCTCCTCATTTAAATTGAAACCTGTCACTTCTAAATGAAAAGCTTAATGTTAAATCAAAACTAAAAGGTGAATCTTAAAATGTCAAATGTAAAACATAAAATTGAAAGATAAAATGTCAAATTGAAAGGGGGAAAGGCTAAAATAAATTATTTCTTTTTTCTGTTGAAATTTTTAATTAAGTATTTCCATTTAAGCTTTTACATTTCACATGTAATTATGGCATGATTTTTCCTAGTAGTGTAGTAAAATAATACTATTTTTTATTAAAATACTATTTTTAATTAAAATAATACTATTTTTAATTAAAATAATACTATTTTTAATTAAAAGAATACTATTTTTAATTTGATCTTGCTTCATTTTCTCTTTGGACTTTCAATTTGAATTATGAATAAATATTCCCTCCATAATTCTGAACATCAGAAACAGTTAGCCTGCAAAGAGGAAAACAACGTTACGCGCTGAAAGGAACAACCATCACTGAACTGAAAGATGATTCCAGGGTGAGTTTTTCTTGCTTTCTACACATCATGTCATTCTGTGTTATGTGAGAATTTTCTTCCATCAGAGTTTTATCTGCACACGCAGGCCGAGGAAAACAGCTGTGATTGTAAAAAATATTTCATTTC
This sequence comes from Perca fluviatilis, assembly GCF_010015445.1. Taxonomy (NCBI): domain Eukaryota; kingdom Metazoa; phylum Chordata; class Actinopteri; order Perciformes; family Percidae; genus Perca; species Perca fluviatilis. The sequence goes on from NC_053116.1 coordinate 41,555,662, forward strand.
TTGAGATCATGATTTTATTATCTTTTGGGTTTGTGATGACGTGATAATAAACCCTTGTGTGTCACTTAAAGAGTGAGTCATGACAAACATATTAGGAGTGTACGATTCAGAAAATGTCACGTTTCGATTCTGATTTTTAGGCTCACGATTTCATTCAATATTGATTTTCGATTCAAAAACGATTCTCGATTCGAAAAAACGATTCACAATATGTAAATGTAGATACTTTTCCCATGTGATTGCAGTAGACCTACAATTTAAAAAGAAAAAACAACAAATTAAATGTAGTTTGATATTACTTTAAAACTAATAACTGCAAAGTGACAAGCTTTGGTCAGCTTTCAAATACATTTAATATATAAAATATATATAAAAAATATTAAACTGTTAAATAAAAAGAGCTTTTACATTTAGCTTTAAAGTGCTAACAAAAAATACTGCTAAATGTGGTATAAGGAGTACTACAGCTACCAGGTTGACTGTTAAATGTGAACTCGACTGGGCACATTGAACTTCCTCAAATTAGGCCATTTCTTTTACAACTGTGGCAACTACAGTCCATTCAACACAACTTTTGTTATGTGTCAGAATTACATAATGGATACACATTTAGGTGTGTGTGTCTGTGTATTTGTGTGTTTGTGTGTTTGTGGTGTTTCCAAAATACTTAACTTTCGCTGTGCCGAGGCGTGTGAATTCAACGCAGCGCCATCTATGGTAATGGCGAGGTGATGTAATTTCAGGACAATAGTGTCAAAACGAAAAGAAAAAAAATATGAATCGATTTTTGGAATTCTATGAATCGATTTTGAATCGATTTTGAATCGATTTTGAATCGATTTTGAATCGTTGAAACTTGAATCTTGAATCTTGATTCAAATTCAAAAAGATTTTTTTGCACACTGCATATTGATTGGTCAGTAGGCGGTGCTTTAACCCCGGTTGATCTCTGATCTCCAACATAACCTGCTCCCGACCAGGTTAGGTGTTAAGTTACCACGGCGATTGAATCCGATAACAAGTGATCCACCGTTGTAATACAGAAAACCCTGGGCTGAACCTGATGTTACCTCGTTAACACAAAATCTTGCTTCGTAGTACAGGCCCCTGGTGTGATTGTGTGTGTGTGTGTGTGTGTGTGGTACCAGGATGTTACATTAGTAAGTAAGTAAGTAAGTAAGTAAAATGTATTTGTATAGCACCTTTCACAGATAAAAATCACAAAGTGCTTCACAATGAAATGCAATTCAACACAAGAAGTCACAATACGAGCACATTGAAATACAAATAGAAAATATAACAAACAACCATAAAAAACCCATCGACTAAGTAAAAGCCTGCTTGAACAGGGAGTGTAGAGTCTTCGCTGCTTTTAAAAGATTCGACAGAATCCACACTACGATAGCGAGAGGCAAGTCATTCCACAGCCTAGGAGCCACTGCTTGGAATGACCGATCCCCTCTAGTTTTAAAATTAGTGCGAGGGAAACCACTAATAGCATCTGACCTAATGATCTCAGACTACGGTTGGGGGTATGTAGCTGTATCAAATCAGAGATGTAGAAAGGAACTTGACCGGTCAATGCTCTGAAAGTAATGACAAGAATTTTAAATTGAATTCTATACTGGACTGGTAACCAGTGAAGAGCTGCTAAAACAGGTGTGATGTGTGCTCTTTTGTTAATGTGCATTAAAAGCCTTGCAGCAGAGTTCTGAACAGTCTGGAGACGATAAAGCTGATTCTTACTCAGACAAGTAAAAAGACTGTTACAGTAATCTAAGCGTGAAGAAATGAAAGCATGAATGATCATCTCTAATTCATCCTTAGTGACAAGTGGTCGTAACTTAGAGATATTTCTCAGGTGGAAGAAACAGTTCCTAACTAATAATTTAGAGTGGTGATCCAACGACATAGCTGAGTCAAAAACCACACCTAAGCTCCTGAGACTCAGCTGGACAGACAAGCCTAAGTCCCCAATATGATGCTTTATCTCAGGGATAAGACTTTCCGAGAGGCAATAATTAGAGTTTCTGTTTTTCTGAGTTCAAAAGCAGAAAGTTGTCACACAACCACTGTTTGATACTAGACAAACAGTTTATTAAAGATAACAGTTTGGAGAACTCAGTTTCCTTAAAGAACAGTAAAGTTGGATATCATCCGCAGAGATGGTACGATATGTCTCTAAATTGACTAATTATCTGTCCTAAAGGAAATATATACAAGAGGAACAGAATAGGTCCCAAGACAAACCCCTGAGGTATCCCACACGACAACTCTGCAGTTTCAGACAATATCTGATTAACATGAACACTAAAACGTCTACCAGAAAGGTAGGATGAGAACCATTTTAAAACTGATCCAGACATCCCAACCAGATCACGAAGTCTATTTATCATAATGGTATGATCGATAGTGTCAAACGCAGAAGAAAGGTCCAATAGGACCAAAACTGTAAAATCCTTTGAATCAGCTGACGTCATAATATCACTAGAGATTTTTAGAAGTGCAGTTTCCGTAGAATGCCTTTTACGGAAACCAGACTGGAATTTATCAAACAGCTCGTGCTTCTCTAAGAAAAGGGTGAGTTGCTCTGCTACAACTTTTTCTAAAATTTTTGACATGAAAGGTAGTTTTGATATTGGCCTGTAGTTCTTAGGTTGAAGTGGATCCAACGTGGGCTTTTTAAGTACAGGCTTAACAACAGCATGTTTAAAAAAAACTAGGAACGACACCAGTTAAAAGTGAGGTATTTAGCATCTCAACAATGCAGGGGCCAATGGAGTCAAAAGCTTGTACAAATAGCACAGTAGGGACAACATCCATAGGACATCCCTTTCTATTACTGTTTCTATTACTGTTACTATTACTATTACTATTTGTGTGCAGCCCGTCCCAGAAATGCTTGTTACTAATCCTAGCTTCTGGGGAGTTTACTCCCCGGAGTCCTTATGCTTTTTTTCCCCCCAGCGTATTTCCTTGGAGAACGTTGGCACCAAGACCCTGGTTGCAGCTGTCGCCGTGGTCCTGCTGCACTCCCTGCTGAGCTCAGCGATGCCCTGCAATGTCATGCGCGTCCTGCTGAACCCTGCAGCTTCCCGCTACATCCAGTCACTGTTCCATTATTAATGTGACTACTATCGCCACTGTTCATGACACCCCCACGCCTCGTCAGACACCGCCTACCAAGAGCCTGGGTCTGTCCGAGGTTTCTTCCCAAGAGGGAGTTTTTCCTCGCCACTGTCGCACTGCTTGCTCTTGAGGGAATTACTGGAATTGTTGGAATTGTTGGGGCTTTGTAAATTATAGAGTGTGGTCTAGACCTACTCTATCTGTAAAGTGTCTCGAGATAACTTATGTTATGATTTGATACTATAAATAAAATTGAATTGAAAATTGAATTGAATGAGGGTTTCAAAGTCTGTAGCAGAGAAATGATGTCATTCAGTGTCAGGTTTAAAAGTGGACCAAAAATGAGCAGGAGACCAGTCACATGCAGAGTTCTGAGGAAGTGATGGTAAGATGTTGGTCCTAACATCTCTGATCTTATTCACAAAGAAGTGGAGGAATTCATCACAGTCCGATTTAGAAGACACACTTGCTTGTGGGCCAGAAGGAGACACTAAAGCATTAATGGTGTCAAATAAAATTCTGGGGTTATGCTTATTTGAGGATATAAACTGAGAAAAGAAACAAGTTCTGGCCTTTCTCAGCATCTCGTTTAAAGTAACCCTTAGATCCTTAAGGTGAATCCTATGAACCACAAGTTTAGTAGTTTTCCAGAGACGTTCAACTTTTCTACAATCTCTCCTAAAACTTTGGATTGTTTCATCAATCCAAGGACAGGGTTTTTTATGAGGGATAATGCTTGATTTAACAGGTGCTATTTTATCTAAAATTGTTAAACACTGAGTATTAAAAGACTGGATAAAAACATCTGCATCACTGCATCCCATCAGAGAACATGGGTCGAACAAGGCAGAGAACTTCTCAGCAGCATCATGATTCATAATCCGCCTTTGGGCCCTAATTCTCAGGGGCGGAGGATCAAGAGGAAAGTTAATCTCAAAAAACACACAACTATGATCACTCACAAGAACATCTTCCACACGTGCATTTGCTATATCTACACCAAGAGAGAAGACAAGGTCCAGGGTGTGACCCTTAAATGTGTAGGTTCAGTAACGTGTTGAGTAAAATTAAAAGAGTCTGTGATAGAAAGGAGATCAGCAGCTGTGTTACATGTAGAATCATCAATATGCAGGTTAAAGTCTCCAATAATTAAGACCTTTTCCGTTTCAGTTTGATAACGACGATAGGAAGTCAGTAAAATCAGTAAGAAAGATGTTTGCCGGGCCGGAGGGCGATAGATCAACACACTATAAAAGTGTTAAAAGAACCTACTTTGAGCATCTGTGATTCAAAAGGAGGAAAAACTTTGAATCTGTCATATCTTCTTTCTCTTCCGGCGCTGATAAAAACCATGAGAGAAAATACCATTACGTGTTGAGTAACAGAGCTAAGCTAGCTTTAATGTTTCTCTGAATAACTAAAATAACAATAACCTGATACAGCCTCCAATAAACTGTTCATTTCAACTACATCCTAGCGGCTATGCTTCAAAAGTCAACAGCCTAAACTATATATAGACTTGTTATTACAAAAAGTCAGCCAAAACCCTCAGCTTTATATTTGTTATTTATTACTTTTCAGATAGTTTGGTGTCATGTATCTGTCTGTTAACCAGTTCTTTACATCTTACAAAATACCACATTTCACCAAATCCTTTTAAAGGAAGAGTAAGTGATGGTAGTTCAGGAAATGTCTCCTCACGGTCACCTAGCTCTCTGTTCTCTGTGTGTTAACACACAACCTGGCCGTTGAAACGGAAAACAAACCACTATTCCAGCCAATCAGCAACAGGTAACAACAGTTGATGGTAGGGACTGGAGGGGTGGGGGGCAGTAGTTACCTGTCCCTGAATCCTGGGGGGTGGAGCTTCTGAAAGGGAGGGAGCTGTATGTGTTTGTGTATGTGCATCACTTACCGCACTTTTAAACAAAACATGACATTTCACAAAATACAAAGTGTTTTCCAGCCAAGTCTCACGACAGTTCGTGAAATGGTCACGTTATTTAATCTATTGATACGTGTTCACAGGAACGTTTTCCTCTTTTTTCGTGGTGGCCAGCACGAAAATGTGAAGTAATGTATTTCAATGGGAAGCATATTTCGTGATCACAGCACGAAAATGGTAGGGAGTAGTATAAAAAGCCCCAAATCTGCGTAGGGAGGCTGGTCGGGGTGGTGGGTGGGTCAAACAACACTGAAGGTTCACCCGGGCGAGCGGGGATCGCGTCCCACGTGTGGCGTTTTGTTTCCCGTAGTCTTCCTAATCACAACCGTCCCGTTATTGTGGTGCGTCCCCAGCGGCCATCTCCCGGCGTGTGAGGCATCCTTTCCCCCGTAGGGTATTTCGTGCTGGCCACCACGAAAAAAACGAAAACATCCCTGTGAACAAATATCAATAGATTAAAAATAATGACATTTACACGAACTGCCGTGAGACCGGGTTGTGTTTTCTGAATTGTTGTGGCGTTTTGTCCTTCACAGCCACCGTAGTAATGTCCTAAAAACACCCAGCAGCCACTGTACATGTGTAGCAGATGTTACTTAAACAGGGTGAAATACTGACTATCTGAGTTATGGTTGCGTTTTTAAGATTTCAAAACCAAAAGACATCCAGCTGATGTCTGCAGTAAATGGATTTTCACATCTTCAAACATGAGACCACATTCATGTTAACGTCTGCGTCTGTAATCTGTGGGCAGAATAAAGCAGAACTAAGAAAGAGGAAAAAATCTGCCACAGAAACAATAAACACTTTTGGAATAACACTCACCTCCCAATGTGTTTCAGAACGGGGCTTCTCAGGTGCTGTGAGCATATCACTCCGCCCAAGTAGCAGAGAGTAGCAGTGCTTCTCCTTCTGAGAATATAGTTCCCAGTATGTATACGGTTAGAAGATGGCTGTGTGTCATGTGACCTTGTTATTTGTACATGCTGTGACTCTACAAATCACAACATGTAAATAGGAACATGTTGGCGTTATTTTGTCACTTATTGGGAGCTGTAGGCTAGATGAACCAGTTACCTCCAGGATCTGTGCTAACTCTGGGGGGGTTACGGTGAATAAGACAAAGTCCCAATAAGTCGCTGTGTTCCTTTAATGCACTCAACAAAGCCGACACATATGTTCTCACTGCCCACAACTTGTTTAAAATGGTTCCATACCTCTGACATTCCTCCAAATTGCTCAAGTTATTTTTGTGTTTTTATTATTTCTTTCATCTTCCCATGTTGATTAGTACACAATACAGCCCGTGATGCTCCACCATAGCCCGTGTTGCACCATCAGCGGTGTAATGCTCACTATCGCCCAGCACGTTGGCTCATTGTGATGTCAGATGTGTTGCGGGTGTGTCCACCTACGCTTTTCCCTAGCAGTGTATCTCACCTAGCAGACGTGTGATGCTCTTGTAGTCTGTAATTCTTCCTGCTTTAATCCCAACCCTACTTTATGGTGTAATTTAATGTTGCAAAATTGTTTCTATTCTTTTATTTTGTATGGTAAATGCAGTGTATTAAGTATATTGTAAATGATTTTGTTAATTGTTGTGATGGATATCGTCACAGCTTTTGACAATGCTGTGTATGGGTTAAATGTGTGTGTTTATTGGAGCAGCACATTGTGTGTGTGGTTGACCATGTAAAATCGTTTGTTAAGTTATAAAATTTAATTTACTGTTGGTGAGGGACGTTGAGGACCAAAATGCAGAGAGAGCAGGCAGGCAGGCAGGAGGTTGTGGTACTCAGGAATTTAATAACAAAAGGCGGCAGTACAGGGACTGGAAACTCACAAAATAATAAACTGACACAGAAAACAGACACAAGGCACAGGGAAGAAACACAAGGGCATGGCTACAAAACGATCCGACAAGACACAAAGGGATTCACAGAGGTTAAATACATGAGGTAGGGAGCAAACAAGGAACAGGTGGTAACATCAGGTGAAACACATCAGGGCGGGGCAGGACAATCAACAAAGGCGGGAAAACTCAGGAAGTAAATTGGACAAGACAAACCAGACTATCACAATAAAACAGGAAACAGGAACACCGACAGAAAACATGACATAAACTAAAAGCAAGGCAAAACACCGAAACCATGACATTTACAATCAGCTGATTAAGGTAGTAATTGCATCAGCTGGTGTATAAAAGCCTAGCTGTCATTCAGTTAGGGGCCTTTGGTTTGTAGCCATATGGTGTTTTGACCGCAGCTTCAAGTAACAACTGATTGTGAGTTGAAGGTGTTTTTTGTTATCAGAAAGTTGCTCCCACAATTATCTTTATATTTGTAATTTAAATAAATTAACATATTTGTTATTTATGGTTGTATATCTTTGTGCCCATATCCTATGCTACAATTTAACTTGACCCTTTTCTCTGAGCAGAATCTAATTAGGTATATAGTAACATGAAGTATATATTTGGTAGAAATTTAGTAAGAGAGTCTCAAGCCACCTTGACCTTGCTTTCTCTGTGCCTTAAGGCCTAGGAGTGATAGGGAAAAGACTTGTTGGGGGTGCAGCTGGATCGGAGAAGCGCCCAGTAAATTCATTAACACAGTATTAAAATTAACTGTCCAGATACGCAGAGAGAACAATGGTCTAGTGATGGAACGAGGTGCACTGATAACGACACACATCGTTGCAGAAGGAGGAATCTGAAGAAGGATAAAGAGAGAGAGGGTAATATTAGGTCGGGCATTCAGACTCCCGGAAAGACTGTTAGCGGTAGGGCGAGAGAGGATTGTCTTGAAGGAAGTCTGATTCCTTATGCATCAGCTGTAACTATTTGCAATATTGTCACTAAAGATAATTGACTTCAACTACAGGACTCCTGTAAGTTATTTCTGGCCTAACATTAAAGAAACACAAAGGTTAAAGGTGCAGTCTGTGACAACTTGAATTGATCCTAAACCGGCACCAGAACCACAAAAGCTTCAAACATTCATGATTTAGTTTGTAAAATTGTATTTGTAATCATAGCATGCACAATATACACCATAAACTAAACTTCATTAAGCTTCAAAGACCAACTCTTTCTGTGTCTGAGTTTTTCTGAGCAGCGGTGGAAGAAAATATCTCTGGACATTTATTCAGTTTAAGATTTCTGGCACTTTAATCTGGAAGATTTTCTGCCACGTTCATACATGACAACTGTAATAATTTTTTTATCCATTACAATCCATCATAAAGTTAAAACAGGGTTCAACATTAACCATGAACCAAAGTCACTCTGCAGCCTCCAAATATCCCCAGTAGGCCTGAGAATGTGACCAGAGAACGTAGCGTCTCTTCTGGCTCAGTGATGCTATCGGGAACAGCGTTGTTGTTACTAGTTTCCGTCCATAATCATTCTGAGTGGTGATCAGTAGCCAAAGTTCATCCATTTGGTTTGCTAAAGACTGTCTGTTGGCGAGGAAAATACTGCATAGTGATTTCTGATAAGGAGTTAGCTTTAGCTTAACGTTAGCCCCCCACTCTTCCCCCAATGTTGTTAACACTATATGTCTCTGTGTCTGTGTCTCTATGACTACGGTTACATGCAGCCAATAACCCGTTCAAAACCGGAACATTAGCAATAACCCGGTCGCGCACGGCCATGTAAACACCGGCAAAAACCCGAATATGCTACCTGGGTTACCCCTTTTCTATCCCGAAATTTTGGTCATGTAAACGCGTATCGGCATATCCCCATCAAAAGGAACATTGATTTGTGTTCTGCGCATGTTCTATTTGCAAGGAATCTTGGTCTTTTGAGTAGAGGAACTTCTTGTATGCGCCAGAAAACATAGTTATAATAATAATTATATACTCTAATAATATAGTTATTAGGGGTGGAGCCGAACCCGAATACGGTATTCGGAAAGGCACAAATAACGTGGTTTTTACGAATACTTATTTCGAACAAATACTTTAAAAAATATTTGTATTCGGGAACAAGAAAAACTTTATATCAAAAAGCTGCGTTTCCTCATCCGCAGTGCATGCCCGGATGAGTGAGTGACGTTCAGGAGTCGGGGGAGGGGAAAAGAGTAAAAGAGGTGACTGACACAGGCTGCTCCACACAGCAACAGAGAGGGCTCGGCGGAGCGAAAAAACACTTAACTGCATCTCTATTTTTATTGAATAGATTTTTTTGTACATTAACTGGGTTCCGGAGGCAGTTTATAACTTTCGGGAAGCGGAGTTTGATCGGGAGATTATTCCGTTACGCTGCGTTATTGACGTCTGCAGTCGGGTGCTCTCATGTTCGCGCCGTTTACGTAGCTCTGTTAGCTCGGTCATTTAGACAATAGGCTGTTGACAGTAACGTTAACGTTCGGTTAAAAGGTTTAAAAAAATGCTTGTGTAGTTGTGTCGAATTGTATGCACTTGTGGGAGTTATATGGTACGTTTTTGTTACTCTGTCTTTTGCAGACAGCAAAATGTAGGCTATAGGCTAGGCTAGTTAACCTTAGCATAGCTTCCGTCACTCTTAGCTGAAACTCCCCACATGGATTTGGGCAACCACATAGAAAAGAGTGTGGCTGCTGCTGAGCCATCTCTTGGTCCTCCACCAGCCAAAAAAACTTGTTCTGTGTGGAAGCATTTTACCGTCAGTGCTGCAGATAAAACCAAAGTGATATGTGATGTGTGCAAAAGTCAAATCAGCAGAGGCAGAGATATCAAACATCTGTCAACATCTGCTATGCATAATCACATGCACTTAAAGCATCCTCTCCTGGTACTGTCTGCCAAACCCCCCACAAGCACAAATCCCCCCACCAGCACCAAATCATCATCACAGCCATGTTCTGCCCCTGCAAGTCAGTTTCAATCACCTATATTAGCTGCATTTAATGTAAAACAGGCTTATCCACCCAACCACCCCACTGCAAAGCAAATAACAAACACAGTGGGAGAAATGATTTGCCTTGACCTGATGCCCTACTCCGTAGTGGAGAATAAAGGTTTTCGCAAGCTTCTCAATGTGGTTGCACCTCGATACCAACTACCATCTCGTTGGCATTTCTCTCGCACAGTTATACCACAACTTTACCAAGATGCGAAAACAAAAGTAAAAGAAGCTCTCTCAAAAATTGAAGGGAAATTTGTGCACTGCACGTCTGACATCTGGACGAGCAAATTTTTATTGAAATATTTTAAATATTTATTGAACATAAACGTGTGACAGCACTTCTCAAGATGGAGGTTCTTAATGAAGATCACACAGCAAGCAACATTTTACATCACCTCCAGGCCATTGTGAAACAATGGCAAGATGATGTTGGAGCGAAGTTTTCTGTTGAGTATTTTGTCACAGATAATGCCACTAACATGGTTAAGGCAATAGCTGATGGTAACTATGTGCACATTAGGTGTATGGCTCACAACTTACACCTAGTGGTAACAGCTGCTCTAAAGGAGTGCCGGGGAGTGACCAATGTGATATTGATTGCTCGCAGGATCACTGGGTTTGTACACAGATCAAACAAAGCTGTGAACAAACTTCACAAAAGCCAGGAAGAGCTTGGCCTTCCCAAGAACACTTTGGTGCATGATGTGTCAACCAGGTGGAATTCCTAATTCCACATGCTCCAGCGGCTGTTGGAGCAGAGACAATCACTGACTACCATGAGTGCAGAGATGGATCTGGGAGGTGTAATGTCACACCATCAATGGGAACTAGTGCAGGCCATTGTGAAAATACTACAACCATTTGAGGAGGCAACACGCACTGTGTGTGAGGATGTGGCTTCTCTGTCTTCTGTTATCCCTTGTGTGCAGGCCCTCAAGACTGCATTAACAAACTTAAATGTGGATGTGGATGTACAGGCTCTTCCAGAGGCACTTAAAATGGTGACTACATTGCAGTCTCAGTTGGCTCAGCGCTTCCAGGCTGTCTTTGATGACTCCTCGGGTCAGTACTTTAAAGCCACCCTACTGGATCCCCGATTTAAGAGCTTGCCCATGTCACTACTTAGTACATCAGAGTTTGACAGGCTCAAGGCAGATGTGGATGCAGAACTCCAAGCGGATGATGTTTCTGGGGTACCTGAAGCTGCCAGTTCATCCTCAGTCGAGAGTGAGACCAGTGGGCAAAAAAGCCTCTTTTGGGGGGCAATGCACAATCTTGCTAAACCAAAAGCCAAATCTGCCTCATCTGGTGCTATGACCTCCCTCAAGATAGTTGAGAGCTACTTAGCTGAGGACAGCACTGAATCACTGACCTCAGATCCTGCAGTGACCTTCTGGTCAAAAATGATGCAGCCACAGCCAGCCCTGGCTCATGTGGCAATGAAATATCTCACCTGCCCCCCAACAAGTGTCTCCTCTGAGAGGATCTTTAGCACAGCAGGAGATATTGTGTCCCCACATCGCTCCAGACTGCTCCCCTCACATGTGGAGGAGCTTGTGTTCACAAAATACAACATGGAGAAATTTAACTGAGAATATGTTGGCAGAAGATATCTTCTTCCAAGTGAAATATGGTTAAGTTATGGTTAACATAAAACATTAAAAAAAAAAAAATTTAAAAAACATAAAAAGATAAAAAAAATGAAAAAATGAAAAAACATAAAACAAAAAAAAATTAAAAAACATAAAACAAAAAAAAAACATTTGTGTCTGTTTTTTGGCAGACAGTTGACAATAGCAGGGCTGTATCTTTTAGTTTATAAGAGTATTATATAGAATACAACTTTTGTTCTGCCAGATCTCCCAGTCAGGGGTTGATAAAGTTTAGTTCTTGGAATTCTGTGCATTAGAAAGAAGTTTTTCAGAAGAAGAACAGTTCTTTGAAGTGTTATTTGTTTTTATTCTGTCTGTTCAGCGTCCAACAAGGACGGGTGGTGGTGGGGTTCATAATATTCACAATGGTATTTTATTAGTTGTTGGTTTAACCATGGATGAGGTAAAGGCTGTTATGTTATTTTCTTTTCAATGACGTTCCTTGTTACATGTTCATTGCTGGATTTATGGAAAAACATCAACCAATATTGCATATCCATAATTATTATAATGGATATAATTAAAGAATACTTACACTTTAACGTAAATTAGAAGTGTAACGCAAAAAAACTGGATTTTTACGCCTATTTTGAATTTTACTCGAATACAAATACAAATACTTTTCCCCCCTCAACAAATACAAATACAGATACAAATACCAGCTGCTTTGCACACCCCTAATAGTTATATATATATGTCAATGCAGAAAACCTGCGCGCAGTATACCGGAAGTAAACAAGAGGTAGAGGTAAACGTGGCGAGACGCAGCACAGCACCACACTTTTGGAGCGAGGAGGAAACCAATTTCTTCATTAGTGTGGTGAAAACCATGAATATAATGTCTTTTGTTGACGGCAGAAAGTACCGAGATAGTGAGATTTATTGCGTCTTAACCCTTGTGTGGTCCTTCGGGTCCCAGTGACGAAGGACAACACAAGGATGATGTACTTCCCTTTACTTTGTTGAGAATTGCTCTCTAAACCCTGTTTCTTGTAAAGTAAGTAAGTAAAGTTTATTTCTAGAACACATTTAAACACAGTTTAAGCTGACCAAAATGCTGAACAAACAAGAACTAAGGTGCTGTATTAACCCTTGTTTAGAGAGCAATTCTCAACAAAGTAAACAGAAGTACATAATCCTTGTGTTGTCCTTCGGGTCACTGGGACCCGAAGGACAACACAAGGGTTAAGGTTGTCCGTAGGCTACGTCCAGACGCTAACCGTGCGTCGCCGTTTATGTCAGGATATCGCCAATTGATTAAAATTCCATGTAGGAGTAACTCTCTCTGCTCACGCATGTAAACGGGTTATTCCGAATGTTTCAGAAACCCGAATAGTGACCTTAACCCGACCATAACCCGAAAAATGACAGCTTGTAAACGTAGTCCATGTCTGTGTCGGTTTGTCTCTGTGTCTGTGTCTCTCTGTCTGTCTGTCTGTCTGTGTGTGTGTGTGTGTGTCTGTGTGTCTCTGAGACTTCTCTCAAGAGCAAAAAACAGCTCTGGATGGTGTATCTGCATTGAACTCTGTGAAAATCTCCATTGACCAGCATGTTGTGTAAAGACTTTTTTCATGCATCTGCCCCAGGAAGGCCTCTGGACCGGATGGCACCTCTGGGCGCCTATTGAAATCCTGCAGCAAAGAGCTGGCAGAGGCATGGTGCTCCATCTTCCATCTTCTTTCATTCTGTTCCCTCTATCTGGAAAAACTCTACTGTTATTCCCGTACCTAAAGAAGCAAGCTGTAAAGAGAATAATGACTACCATCCTGTAGCACTTACGTCACTGGTGATGAAGTGTTTTGAGAAAATGATCATACAGTTCTTGAAAACAGAGGTCAGTTGTCTTTTAGATCCCTTTCAGTTTGCATATGAGAGTAACAGAAGCACAGATGACGCCATCACTGCTGTGACACATTATTAACAGACATTTAGATGATTCTACCTCATACGCACGCCTCCTATTCATTGATTTTAGCTCAGCTTTTAATACGCTGCAGCCACATCTATTAATTAAGAGGCTGAATGATTTTAAAGTACACTCCCTTATTATCAAATGGTATCACTCATTCTTAACCAATCGTAGACAGCAGGTCAGCGTTAATGGGACTCTATCTGAACCTAACATTTTGAGCACAGGAGCCCCCCAGGGCTGTGTCAGCTCACCTGTCCTTTTCACTTTATACACAGATGAGTGTAGAAGTTTTTATCCAAATAATCATGTCATTAAATTTTCTGACTACACTGCAATTTTATCTCTGCTGAAAAAGAACTGTGACCCATCTGATTATTTTATGGAAATTGAAATGTTTGTGAATTGGTGCGACGATAACCACCTTGTCCTAAACGTTTCCAGGACTGAAGAGATGGTGTTTCACCCTTGGGGAGTCGGTGACCACCACAACCAAAACCATCACTTAGGCCCACTCATACAAACATCTCGGTGTTTATATTGACGAGTCACTAACCTGGAGCACACATGTCGACAGTCTCTGCTGCAGACTGCAGCAGCGGTTGCATTTCTTACGTTGTTTGCGAAGTCATGGTGTAGATACAAAAATGATGTTTATTTTATCAAGCAGTCGTGGAGAGCCTGGTCAGGTACGCTATCACAGCTTGGTCTGGCAAACCTCCCTGTGCATTTGAAAACTAAACTGTTACGATTGATTCATACTGCATGGAAGATCACTGGTGTTAAAGAGCACTTATCCATGCAGAGTATTTATGAACAGGCTTCTTTGCAATAAGCAAAGAGAATTGTTAGCGATTGTTAGTTCACGTTCTGTTCGCAGAATATGAGCTGCTGCCCTCCGGTAGGAGGTCTAGAGTTCCTCGCTGCAGAATTAACCCTTTGAACAACTCATTTATCCCAGTGTCTATTAAGCTTCTAAATAGCCGCAAGTAAGAGGCAGAACAGGCCTGAATGATGGAGATATGTAATGGTTGTATTTGTGATCTTTTTTTTTTATTTATTTTTTTTATTTTGAGTAATGTTTAACCAGTGTATTGCATGACACCGTGCTGGGTTTTTATACAACATCAGGACCATAGTACAGCCTGTGGTATTGTACAGTATGTGTTGTTTGTACATGCTCTCTGTGTGTATTTGTTTGTACTATGGCTGCAGCATGGGTTGAGTGCCCAAGACAAATTTCCCACTTTGTGGGACAATAAAGTTAATCTTGAATCTTGAATCTCTGTGTCTCTGTGTGTTTGTGTGTCTGTGTGTTTGTGTCTGTGTCTCTGTGTGTCAAGTGAGAAGTAGGGTCATTTTCTCAAATAATTCTATAGAAACACACTTCTTTTTAAATGATATATGATAAGAAGGTTTGCGTGTTAATGATCCTGTAGCTTTGGCTTCACTTTTCAGACTTGGACGTTGCCACATTCCCTTAGTTAACAAAACCTCATAGATCAGTAGAGCCCTCTGCCACTGTGCCCCTCGTCTTCCACTAAATGTTAAAGAAACTGGATTGAAAACCACCTACTCATTATACTACAGCAACCATAACACACCATCACAAACAGCCCTTTTCACTTATTGTCTTATGTTGATGGTTTTGTATTGTTTATTATTACTGCTTTATTGCTGTTCATGTGTTTTGTTGCTGTTTGTTATTGCCTTTAATTGTAAAGTGCACTGAGACCATGTTGAATGGTGATTTTACACTTTAAATAAAATGTTATTGATTGATTGATTGGTTTGAAACACCCTTACGTTTGGTTATTGGATGTTTCCTACCCAAATGCTCCCTGAGAGTCGTGGTTAACTTCTACAAAGGGAGATTACCATGGCAATGGTACACATCAAAATGTCTGCCTCTTTGACCATGTTGCTACGTTGATTGGAATGGAAATGGCCTTTTATAAATGTTATTTCTATGGTGAAGGACTTCTCTCTATTTTGTGTCAACGTTGTTCCTTTATTCTGCTGATTGAATCAGTTATGAGCTCTAAAGCCTTTCCTGTTTTATATCTGCGTTCGGTCTGTTCCAGGATGGTTCTCAGGAACTAATCTTCGGTTATATTTTTTGTCTCTTCAGCATTTTCTGCTACTTGCATCCAGTCATTTCTTTCATTTTTTTTTTATTTGTCTTTGTTTCAAACCGTCCTTCTTGTGTAATGAATCCCAAATCAACTCTCACTACCTCTTTTACTGTCACAATTAAAAATCTTAGACTGGGTCATTACATACAGTATGTTTCAAATACATGCATTGTCTCATTAGCATTTCTTTCGTTATATTTTTCCTCTACTCTTATATAGAATCACTTTTTACACAGCCAAATCAGCGCAGATATTTAATGAAATAACAAAGTACAGTACTGAATTAAAATGTGCTTTTCCTCTTTTCTCCAGAAAGAGGAAAAGCATGGTTTCGTGTTGCCACATATTTCAGACTGTCAGCTGTAAAATCCCTTCATTTGACAAACTTCACCTCTGAAGATGCAGGCCTTAGCCGTGCCCCTGCAGGGCCTCATCACTACGGTCAAGGACAACGCCAACGCCATGGTTTTTAGCGTGCTTATTTTTTCCTATCAAGCTCTCGAGAATGAGTTTCCATGCTCTTGTAAACCAGAGCCTGGTTACTGCAGTTTATACATGACTGCTCCGTGTCTTGTCGTGACCGTGTTGATGCTGTCGACGGACGTGCAGTTTCAGAGAGCGTGGAGATACACATGTTCGAAGGGATCGTGTCATTTCAGTGGCGTGTTGTTCCGTCGCCTGGTCAAGGCGTTGTGCGTGGGTCTGCTCTGGGTTGTGTCGGTGCTAATCGATGCCGAGTGGTTTGTTTGCTGTTGTAATCCCAATCCCAAGACGGTGGCAGATTTACAATGCAAAGCCAAGACTGACATCACAAATCCATTTGTTGTGACCATCAATGACATGAAACTGAATTCAATGGTAAGAGATTCTTTTTAAAACTTTATTCTGTAGTGCAGTGTTTCTCAAATGGGGGTACGCGTCCCCATAGGGGTACTTTGGAAGACTGCAAGGGGTACACAAGATTGTTTTGCAAAATGTTTTTTTTCAAAGTTTTTGTTGCTTTTTAAGTTTGTCACCTTTTTTGAAGAAGGTTTTGTCACTTGTTTTGACCTTTTCTTGTCTTTCTTCCTTATTTTTTTCTATTGTCTTCTTTTCTTCAAAGTTTTTTTAAATTTTGTTCTAAGTGTGTCACTTTTGTCACCCTAGTGTTGCCTTCCTTCTTTCTGCTGTGTGTTTTCTTTAAGTTTTTATTTCCGACCTATTCTTGCCTAACTTCTGTCTTTTTCCAAGTTTTGCCTTTCTCCATCATCATCTAAATGTTTTCCAGGTCGAAGGCTGTTTAGTAAATCTATCGCTGACATCGCTGTATTCACTGTAAGAAAAAATACCCTATATCTACTCAATAAAAATGAGGCAACAGATTACAAGCAATATTATTAATTAAATTCCACATGGTTTGGTATTGAGTAAATATTAATTAAATGAGACCCTTAATAGTTATCCATTTAATATGAGTAGATTCAAATAGAAAACATTACAGAATTAATTATAACCTAAACAAAAATATTGAGTTGATTTGAAAAAGATAAACTCCCTAATGTGTAAATAGCACTAACATTTTTTTATTTAATTCTACATATCAATGATATATAATTGAGTAATAATCATCTACATTTATCTGCACATTGATTTGAATTTAATCAATGCAATGAATTAAATCTTCTTTCTTAGGAATAACTAGTCTATTTTATTAACAATTCACTTTTGTGCTTTTGACCCATTGTAGTAGTGCTGTAGTATTAAATTATTAACCCACAACTAACTCTCTTTAACAGGATAAATCACCATAGCACACAACTATTTGTGACTTTAACAATTTCTAACACTAATAATTTTACATTTACAAATTTACACAGCCGAACGGCATGCTGGGTAACATTATAGCTGCTAGCTAGCTAGGTTGACAGGAAGTGCTTTTCAATTAAAATTTGCCTGATTACATTAATTTGAATTAACTCAATATTCTCTCTATTTGGGATTAGATAAATGTAATGCTTATGTTTTATTTAACTACAATGGGTGGATTTTATTCCAAACATTTTTATTTGAAATTTAATTAAATATTTGCCTCAAAATCAAAAACACAATCATATTGAATATATTTTACCTAATAATAATAATTCAAATCTACATGACCACAGAATAATTTCTTACAGTGTTCTTCCTCTTTATAGAGACTTTTTATTCTGTAGAGGACAGTTGTTTTAAAGAGCCAATGTTAACCCTTGTGTTGTCTTCCCGACCGACTGTGCAACTTTGCTTTTCTGTGTAAACTTTTTTACTTTTCTTAGTGTTTTGGTCATCTTTTTGTGACACTTTTGTTGCTTTTCCTGATGTTTTGGAAATATTTTGATGTTTTAGTCACTTCTTTCCAAGTTTTTTGTCACTTTTTTCTGATATTCATTCATTAATTTATAAGCTATATAGCTATAAAATTGACTAAAACACCCAAATTCAATGAAAGTATTTAACTGATCATTTACTTACCTTGTGCAGAGCGTTATAGGGAACCATCCACGTTATTTTGTTTTGACAATTTGGTTGAAAGAAACCCACATTTGTGATAATGGGTCAAATTTGACCCAAGGAAACAGGAGGGTTAAGGTGTCACTTCCTGTCTAGCCTCCGTTGCTCTAGTTTCTGTCACATCTAGTGGTGTAACGGTACACAGAGGTTCAGTTCAGGTTTGGTACAGCGGAGTTAACTTTATTTAGAACCAGGGATGCACCGAATCCAGGATTGGGCTTCAGATTCAGCTGAATATTGGGCTTTTTGACGGGGTTGGGTTTCTGCCGAACCTTTGATTTTTTTTTCACCGAACCCTACGCTTGCACTAGATGCGCTACGCTGTTGATTACGGGGAGGTGTTTGCGTAGGTGGAGCGTTCAATGCAGTAGGCTGTGAGAAAGTGGAAATGGAACTCTTGGATTTGGTATTCGGCCGAACCCCAAAAATCTGGATCGTTGCATCCCTATTTTGAACGGACAGTAGTTAAAGCCTCAAAGACAGACAATCCTCCTGCTGTGAACTAAGGGAACACTATTCTGGCAACTTTGGTAAACTATTTTCTTTTCTCTATACAAATTAGGAACATTTCAAACTTG
The DNA here is from genome assembly GCF_010015445.1 of Perca fluviatilis. Taxonomy (NCBI): domain Eukaryota; kingdom Metazoa; phylum Chordata; class Actinopteri; order Perciformes; family Percidae; genus Perca; species Perca fluviatilis. The sequence continues at coordinate 41,574,427 of NC_053116.1, forward strand.
TATTTCCCTGGGCGAACCGGACCGTCCTCACCCAGAAAACAACAAACCGTCCACTGCGATTGAGCTAGAAGCTCCAAATTACCAAAATTTTTAGCGGGAGAGGAAATGAGGAAGTGAGGTGACAAAGTATACAGAGCGCCAAATTCAGTAGGACATACAGGTTGGGGTGGTGGATAGAAAAATGACTGGTCTTTAACTCAGGAGACCAAGGTTTGTGTCCTGTGTGAACTCAACGGTCACTTTGTGATACCAACTTTAGTCCGTGTTGCCTCGTAGCTTCTCACACATTCTCACTCTCATCTCATAAAATATGGACGCTTGGTCAGGACATTGTTATATGGCGCTAAAAGGCTCCTTTAGTGTCATATAATGCGCTATATCTATACGCGCTTGGTCGGGCATATTGGCGTCCCTTTTGACGCAGTTATGTTAAGAAAAGGTCGTGGGTGGGCTTACATTTCTGTGACACGCAGGAAGAATGGGACGGTTGGGTTTGGGAAAAGAAGAAAGCGACTTTAGGAAACGTGACACGCGAGACATGATGACAAGACAAGACTTTCTTTAAACGCTAAATTATCTTTTAAACTGACAAACATCTTGTGTGTGTAATTCATGGCTCAATTCAAACAGGATGTAAACATTATTTGTCTCTCCCTGTTGACCAAGTCAAACGGTGGTCCACCTCTCTTTAGAAGAGAACGGGAGACGGAGCGATTATTCATAGGGCGAAAAAATGTAATGTGAGCTCATCTCGATGCTGTGATAATACAACCTGCTCTTTAATGCTTCTTCTTTCAGATGTATGGCCTGGCTTTGCTCTTGGGTATAAGTTTTGTTGGTGCCTTCTTGCTGTCGACCTGGACGATCTGCGCCGAGGAAAGCTGCTGTCCGACATGTTGCAAGAGAAACATTCAAGTGCATGAGCTGATGTTGGAAGTTGGGGAAAATGTATCAGAAATTATGAAAAAAAAGCAAAAAGAGTGGTTGTCTGGTAAAGTGGACGAGCACATCGAAAAGAAACAGTGGGTCAAATGTTTTGATGTTGTTGGAGACTTCATTCATGAAGACACACTGGGAGTCAAGGTAATCAAAGAATCAAAACCTCTTTTGTTGCATCTCATGTTGCTTAAATTGCCTCCTCGACTCCTCCACTTACCTCCCTTCCTCGCGTCTTAGTCCGTCCCACTGAGGAGGCACGGGAGAGACGTGAGGAAATCACCGGAGGAAAGAGGAACCAAGCAAATGTGTTTTAGAGGGATGAGACGTCCTTTTCTCTGAAGCGTAAAGTGAATACGTCAGCTGTTTGTGCTGAGTTAGCAACTCCTTCAGCTGCACGGCTTCCAGGAAGGCTGCTCTCTGTATCCTCGCCTAGAGCTCCTCTATGATCCCTCCTCAGGGCAGAAATAAGTGCTTTGAGACGGCCTTCACGAGGAGGGACAGAACAACTTACGGTTCAGCCGAGAATTGAGGGGCTATCAAATAAGGGTGATGAGATTCAGCCCCTGTCATCATTTTATTATTTTCTTTTTAAAGGGTGATGTTTCTATTAGAGATTCAGGCTTTTAGGCTCTCAATGGTGTTTTAAGCCCCCAACGTCTCCTTCCAGGCAGCGCTGCGACCGTTAATCTTCCTCCCATCCCTTGGTAGCATTCATTTCAATTTTATTTATAGTTTCAAATCATAGCAGAAATTATCTCAGGGCACCTTCCTCTCTGCTGAGTCTGACAGACTGTAATCTACCCAGAGATCAGTAGAGGGAGCTGCTGTATCCTGAGTCTGACAGACTGTAATCTACCCAGAGATCAGTAGAGGGAGCTGCTGTATCCTGAGTCTGACAGACTGTAATCTACCCAGAGATCAGTAGAGGGAGCTGCTGTATCCTGAGTCTGACAGACTGTAATCTACACAGAGATCAGTAGAGGGAGCTGCTGTATCCTGAGTCTGACAGACTGTAATCTACCCAGAGATCAGTAGAGGGAGCTGCTGTATCCTGAGTCTGACAGACTGTAAAGACTGTAATCTACACAGAGATCAGTAGAGGGCTCTGCTGCATCAGTTTTACTCCTGCTTCTGTCCTGCAGTATTTAGATGTTTCTCTGAGACTTTTGTTTTTTTCTTCTTTTCTTCATGTGACTGATCGCTGGATTTACTTTATAGATAAAAAATCCACAGAAAATGAAATGTAACTCAAATTTGGGTATTTACTTAACAGATACATTAAGGGCCTCGTTTGGTCCGGACTTTGGGACTTTTTAGTTTGATCCGAATCAAAATTACCTGTGTGAAACCTCCCCCGGACCACGGTCCGGATCAAAAGACCAAATTCTGGTCCAATAACAAGAGGTGGTCTCGGTCCGGACCAAACTGAACCATGGTCCGGTTTGTTTATAGTGTGAAAGCATTTTTTGGATGGTTCGGACTTTCGGACCAAATACAGGAAGCTCTTGCAGGCTCTCCTTGTGTTACAAGACCGGGGAAGCTCCTTGAAGGAATAGCTCTGTACCTAGTGAGAGAGAGTGACGGTGAATGCGCTCAGAGCAGACAGCTGTCGGCTATCAGAGCAGAGAATACATCAGCAGTTTATTTGTTAAGAGGTAGTAAATGTAGAGTGGAGGTTTCTGTTTGTCTCTGAATAAATGCTCCAGAAAGAAAGTTCCCGTGTCTCGCTTCTCAACATCACAACAAAACAAAAAGAGCCGCAGCAGTAGGGGAGAGTAGCAGTCAGTAGGGGAGAGTAGAAGTCAGTAGGGGAGAGCAGCAGTCAGTAGGGGAGAGTAGAAGTCAGTAGGAGAGAGCAGCAGTCAGTAGGAGAGAGCAGCAGTCAGTAGGGGAGAGCAGCAGTCAGTAGGAGAGAGCAGCAGTCAGTAGGGGAGAGCAGCAGTCAGTAGGGGAGAGTAGAAGTCAGTAGGGGAGAGTAGGAGTCAGTAGGAGAGAGCAGCAGTCAGTAGGGGAGAGTAGAAGTCAGTAGGGGAGAGCAGCAGTCAGTAGGGGAGAGTAGCAGTCAGTAGGGGAGAGTAGAAGTCAGTAGGGGAGAGTAGCAGTCAGTAGGGGAGAGTAGCAGTCAGTAGGGGAGAGTAGCAGTCAGTAGGGGAGAGCAGCAGTCAGTAGGGGAGAGTAGAAGTCAGTAGGGGAGAGTAGAAGTCAGTAGGGGAGAGCAGCAGTCAGTAGGGGAGAGTAGAAGTCAGTAGGAGAGAGCAGCAGTCAGTAGGAGAGAGCAGCAGTCAGTAGGAGAGAGCAGCAGTCAGTAGGAGAGCAGCAGTCAGTAGGAGAGAGCAGCAGTCAGTAGGAGAGAGCAGCAGTCAGTAGGAGAGAGCAGCAGTCAGTAGGAGAGAGCAGCAGTCAGTAGGGGAGAGCAGCAGTCAGTAGGAGAGAGCAGCAGCAGTGCCAGTAGGAGAGAGCAGTCCGTAGGAGAGAGCAGTAGTCGGTGGACAGAGTAGCAGTCGTAGGGGAGAGAGCAGTCAGTAGGAGAGAGCAGCAGTCAGTAGGGGAGAGCGGCAGTCAGTAGGAGAGAGTAGTAGTCAGTAGGAGAGAGCAGCAGTCAGTAGGAGAGAGTAGCAGTCAGTAGGAGAGAGTAGCAGTCAGTAGGGGAGAGCAGCAGTCAGTAGGAGAGAGCAGCAGTCAGTAGGGGAGAGTAGCAGTCAGTAGGAGAGAGTAGTAGTCAGTAGGAGAGAGTAGCAGTCAGTAGGAGAGAGTAGTAGTCAGTAGGAGAGATTAGCAGTCAGTAGGAGAGAGTAGCAGTCAGTAGGAGAGAGCAGCAGTCAGTAGGAAAAACTCCAACCCAGAGCAAGGATACGAGAGGACGGGGAAGCCCGTCAACAAACCAATCAGTTCTAAGTATGTGGAGATGCAGCTCACATATGTGATGACAGCAGGACGTAAGATTGTCAGGTAGAGATCTTTAGTACGCTTGCATAACTGCAGTGTGAAACCACAACTTACCGGATCAAATGTATACAATGGAACGAAAACATGAACCTTGGTTCAGACTTTCATGTGTGAAAACGCCCTAAATTAAATTTGAGGTAAATTGTTAAGATAATACAATGTATCAAATGATGTGATGATGATGATGATGCTGTGTGTGTGTGTGTGTGTGTTCGGGTTGTTTGGGTTGTTTTATCAACCGCAGGACCGACCTGCGAAGCAGACACAGACAGAAGACCGACCCGTGGATAATCCAGGAGAACCAGCCAGTAGCAGCAGTTAGGTGCCTTGCTCAAGAGCATCTTGGCAGTGACCAGGAAGTGAACTGGCACCTCTCCAGCTACCAGTCCACCACCATACTTTGGTCTGTATGGGGACTTGAACCAGCAACCCTCCGGTTCCCAACCCAACTCCCTCCCTGAATGAGCTACTGCCACCCCACCAAAAAAATGTCATAATCGTTTTGCTTGATTTCCTAACTCTAAGATGGATAAGAAACTTTTTTTCCTGTCTTGTTAAGGCTTCATGTCGACCAACTGTAAGTGAGAAAGCTATATGAGACATACAGTAATATACAGTCAAAGATATTTTACATTTTTGGAATAAAAGCTTGTCAAACTCTCCATGTCTGGTCCTGGATGTGAGTCTTATTTTCCAGTCGGTCCCGTAGTGAAGTTCTGTTTCATTTATTTGATTAGGACAATGCACATTAATTAACATTTCTGTAAATGCGCCAGTGTTAGCCAGTCGGCTAATTTTCAACTGTAGTCCTAGTTACCTAACAAAATAAAAAAAAAATAAAAAAAGTTGAGTTTGACTGTTCTAAAGGCTCAGGGGTCTCATTTATAAAACTGTGCGTAGGATCCTTACGATAAGTGTACATACGACCAAAAGCCTAAAATGGCGTACGCCGAAAAAAAGTAAGATTTATAAAACCGTGTGTACGCACACCTATTAGCAATGTTCCCTTTATAAATCACAGATTGACTACAAGTGTGCGTACGTGGATCAGCCTCTTATCCCGCCCTGTAAACGCCCATTTTTAACCATAAATAGTCAATGCAAAGCACCTCGTGAATGCTGATCAGTATGTTGATGACCCTGGCAGTTGTTACACCGAATCATGCTGAATCATGACGACTGGAGGAGAAAACAAATAAATAAATAAATAAACCTCTCAGACGCTTGCTGCCTGTTGTCGCACAGTGTGGGGAAACCGGAATTATAGACTACCTTTATTAATAAAATCTTTCAAATCAGCAGACATTACGGTACTCGGGGACAGCTTCGATATACCAGACGTATATAATAAGATTTAACAGAACTATATATTATATCCAAACAAGCCTTAGTGATGTTAAAAAAACACTTAGCTGTCTGACATTTCCCTCTGGAAACAGCCGGTTTCCCCCAGAGTGGCGAGGACCTGTATTTGGACCGGGATGGCACGGTTCCGGCGCGTTGTCCTCTCTACTGGACCCAATTCAGTTCATAGATCCACGAGCTCAGCTTTAGGGAAGCTAAATCGGCATATTAGCCAGTCATCGTCATGGTCCCTGAAGTCTCTTTCTCTCCGGATTCTTCCATTGGGGGTTAGTCCTTCTGCAGGGCCAAGCATTACGCACGGGGTACGCACGGGGTCACCGCAGTATTTATATGTTTACAACAATTTGTGATTGTTAACACCTTGCCAACACAGCATCAACTAGTGGTATCCCCCACCCCGAGATACAATCTGAAGACGAAATAAAGTGTAATAGGCAAACACACTTTTCTTCATGAAGGTTTAAAAACACAGGACTTTCACCTGGGAGACCCGGGTTCCTATCCCGCGTGTGCCGACTTTCACCTGTTTTTTTTTGTAATTTTTTGTTTTAATAAGCCTTACCCAATGTTTCTTTCCTAATCCCAACCATTTATTGTGTTCCTAAGCGTGTTTTTGTCGTTATTTTCCATGTTTTTGTCACTGTTTTGTTACTAAAGCCTTTCCCTGTGTTCTTTTCCTTTTTTTCTTTTACGCGACGTACTATCGATAGTACGTCGCGTTCTCGCGATAACACGAAACGTGGCGAGGCCACGTGGTGGGTATGTTTTAATCAGCTGTATACAGCGTAGGCATACATGTGGAGAGCTGAAAATGCGTACAATAACACGCCATTTTGCTTTATGAAAGTGGCGTGTATATTTACGCAAAGTCATGATGCCATGTTGAACAGTTTTAAAGTTTGGACTGATAACGAGGACATTAAGGGTAAGGATTGCGCGAGAGCTTAATGGCTGTATTTTCAGACTTTGACATTTGATGATATATGCATAGTTTTAAAGATATATATTTAGTTATTTACACTGTGTTCTGCAGTTATCTAATGCTAGGGTATTTGATGCTATCCTGTATTCCATGTAGTCGGGCCATCTCCTCGTCCTGCGCTCCGTAGCGGACAATGTGACGGCGAGACAGCCGTCACAAGACAGCCTGCGTGTCTCACCAGTAACCTGTTTGCATCCTGTCACTGCAGCGCTGATCACCTCCATGTCTTGACTTCACAGTTTTAAAATTCACTGAAACAAAACAGAACACTGAAGCTCTTCTGAAATTCATGTTCATGGGAATCATTTCTTGCGCATTAATGTAAAAAATTATCGGTGCATTAATTTTCAGCAGTTAAAAGATTAGTGCATTAGTGCAGAGGACAGACTTAAAGGAACACGCCGACTTATTGGGAATTTAGCTTATTCACCGTAACCCCCAGAGTAAGACAAGTCGTTACATACCCTTCTCATCTCCGTGCGTGCTGTAAGGCTGTCTGAAGGTTCCAGCAGCATCAGCCCTGCACAGAACATGCAGGTGAATGGTTCCAGTAATCCTACTGCTCCGAATAAGTGACAAAATAACACCAACATGTTCCTATTTACATGTTGTGATTTGTAGAGTCACAGTTTGTACAAAAAACAACGTAACATGAGACACAGCCATCTTCTAACTGTAAAAAAAAACGGGAACTATATTCTCAGGCGGAAGAATATAGTACTTGGGCGGAGTGATATGCTCGCAGCAAGCCTGTCTGAGAATATAGTTCCCGGTTTGTTCACTGTTAGAAGACGGCTGTGTCTCATGTTACGTTGTTTTTTTGTACACGCTGTGACTCTACAAATCACAACATGTAAACAGGAACATGTTGGAGTTATTTTGTCACTTTTGTCACTTATTGGGAGCAGTAGGCTAGTTGGAACCAGTTACCTGCAGGATCTGTGCTAGGCTAAGCTAATGCTGGAGCCGTCAGACAGCCTTACAGCAGATGAGAAGGGTATGTATCGACTTGTCTTACTCTGGGGGTTACGGTGAATAAGCTAACAATAAGTTGGCGTGTTCCTTTAAGCAGAGGTGGTAACAAAGTACAAATTCTTCGTTACCTTACTTAAGTAGAAATTTGGGGTATCTGTACTTTACTGGAGTAATTATTTCACAGCAGACATTTTACTTCTATTCCTTACATTCTCACACAAATTATCTGTACTTTCTACTCCTTACATTTTAAAAATAGCCTCATTACTCCTATTTCAGTTCGGATTGTTTTCATTCCAGCTTGTCATCGTTAAAAAAAATAAAAGAATACCTGTCCAGATAAATGGGTCATCCGGATAGAGTAAATTTGATTGTGGTTGGATGAGAAGTATAAACACATACCATTCCAACACCCTATTGGTTTGTACGCAAACATGTCCGTCGCATCTGTACATGACACAAATCACGTCACACTCCAGCGAGGAAATAGCAGATGTAGATTATTAAAGAGATTGGAACATTTAGTTGGCATTAAAGGAATCGCACTAAGCTGTTTAAGTCCTATTTCTCTGATCGATCTGAATTTGTTAATGTTAACAATAAATCCAAGTACGTTAAAGTTAGCCATGGCGTTCCACAAGGCACAGTGCTTGGACCAATTCTGTTCTCCTTATATATGCTTCCTCTTGGTAACATTATTAGGAAACACTCAATTAAGCTTGACTGTTATGCGGATGACACCCAGTTATACTTGTCAATCAAGCCAGATGAAACCAGTCATTTAGCTAAACTTCAAGCATGCATTAAAGATATGAAATCCTGGATGACCTACAATTTTCTGATGTTAAACTTAAACAAAACTGAAGTTATTGTGCTGCTCTCATTTAAACTTGCGTGCATGGTGGGGTTTAAAACATTACTGCCAAAGTCTAAGTAGCCTGTTTAAAATCCAAATACAGTCATTGTACTTCTCAAGAGTTAATAAACAGTACAGACTAGCTCGCCATTTCATTAATAATCATATAATGAAGTTGTCTTTTCCTTTTCTGTGGGCGCATCTTTACGAAGCCCTGGAGGTGACATGGAGGGAAGAAAAAACAACGATCCATATGTCTGAACAACTCCTGTGTGTTTCCTTTTAGATACGTGGTCGTGCTCCCGTGATAAGCAAGTGAAGTTTGACAGAGTGTACAGACAACTCTTTTACCAGTTGGCCTGAAAGATTCCCATACTTTGGAAGCTTTTGCTCTAACTCTCGGAGGACTCATCTCCCTCGCTATTTTTCAAATCGAAGCAGTGAAGGCGGGGTAGGGGGCGGGGCAGAGTGATAGAGAGAGACAAAGAGGAGCTGATTAACCGGCAGGGCACGAACAGCGCACACACTGGTGTGGAGGTGAATTACAGTGAGTTATAATGTAATACTGGGAAAGTTTAATAACAATAGGACAATTGATTCAATTGAATCCAGATTATGAGGCCATTTCAGCAGAGCCAACAGCTTCATATGCCATGACATGTGAATATGGTGCTGAATTTGCCAGTATTTTAAGAAGACAAATGGTTGGGACTTTGTCATGCAATGACACAGCTGATATGCTTTATGTGAAGCCCAGTGTTTTGGTGTAAGCAGAAAAACTGTACAGTGGTGCCTCTGTCTCCATTCCACCAGACAATTTTGGATGAGCAAGACCAAAGAAATGCCACTGTAGTCATGCCACTAGGTACAGTGGTTGAACTAGGAGAATGTGAATGAATCATGGAATGCACATTTTACCTTTTTGACAAAGACTGATTAAAACTAATTGTTGAAATAAATTATTTTGTGTATCTTTTTTACATAACATTGGTCATTGCTAATGACATACACAGTAATTAAGCTAGTATACTTTCATTAAATAACTCAGTTTAAGTTACAATTTAAGAGTCTACAATTAGGCTATACTGACCCTGATCTATTTTAAGAGACTTTCTTAAAATTAAGTTAATACCTTTTAGAAAAATGTCACCTTGGGTAAAACTCCCCCTGCTGCTACACTGATTTGCATTTGTATAGCTCACAGCATTTTCATTTACATGTGAAAGCCTCCCCTAGAATTAGGGGAAGAGGGGGTCATGTCAATTTCCAACAATTTCCGGCAGTTTTCGGTGCAAATTGCCATATACAGTCGTAAACCTCAAGTTCCACGACAATCTACAGTGACGCTTACTGACGAAAATCCCACTTTTCATGCAGTGTAACATTTTTTAGTCACCTTTACATTATCATTATTGTGACTATTATTGCCACTGTTAATCACATCCCCAACCGGCACCATCAGACCTACCAAAAGTCTGGGTCTGTCCGAGGTTTCTTCCTAATAGGGAGTTTTTCTTCGCCACTGTTGCACTAATGCTTGTTCTTGGGGGAATTACTAGAATTGTTGGGTCTTTGTAAATTATAGAGTGTGGTCTAGACCTACTCTATCTGTAGAGTGTCTCAAGATAATTCTTGTTATGATTTGATACTATAAATAAAATTGAGTTGAATTAGATTATATAATTGTTGTAGATACAGGAGTGAGTCAAAAGTGTTTGTTACATCTTCTAGTTAAATTTGACATTGTTGCCATTAGCTAAAGAATTGACCATAGTACATATCAGGAATGTATCAAGCAGGACGAGTTATTTTAATTTAAAGTTATTTTATTAATCCCTTGAATTAATCATTCATTTTGACAGCATTAATGTATACTGTATATAGACAACCATACAAGGGTAATTGTTACTAAGCCTGCCATGGGTACACCAATTTTCTTCATCTTACATCTGTTACCCTCACAGATTCCTGCAGCTAAGATTGGATGTACATTTATGTCCAATAGAGGCTATTGATAACATGCCTCTGAAGTTTGACTTTTTGCAACATTACAGTACAACTAGTCATGTATTCTACTCCATGAAACATGTTAGTGCTCAGTAGTACACATATATGGTTATTTAATGTATTTGCATTGTACTAAAATGCATTAATTTTAAATGTGCATCAATGTGGCTGAAAGAGGTGCATCCCAGATTTTCCAACACTAACATTTTAATATAATATTATAGTCATTATGGCCTTTAGAAAAATGATTTTTTTTAGCTAGGGGTAGTGCACTATAGGCCCCTGTAGTGCGGCCTAAGTTTTTGATATTAATGGCATTTTTTTCCCCTTACATTACTTTTACTTTTACTTTTATACTTTAAGTATTTTTAAAACCTGTAAATTTACACTTTGACTTCAGTAAAACGCATAAGTTGAGGCTGCGCAGCTGCCTGCCAGAGGGGAGGGGGATGAACACTTCATGATCCTTCATGATACCGAAGCTCTGCTTCTGCACCTACTGATGTAAATGTCCTCCAGAGAAGGGAGGCTGTGGTTTGTTATTTTCCGAGCAGTTTTAACTACTCGGTGTAGCCCCTTCCTGTCAGCCACAGAGCAGATTCCATACCAGGCAGTGATGGAGGATGTCAGTGTGCTCTCCACCACACAGCGGTAAAAGGAGGTCAGGAGGACAGCAGGGCTGAGGCCATGTTGTAAATTGTGAGTTTTTACTGAACCTTCACTTCACTGTTTATCAGCACTTTATCCTGGCATCCAGTCACATGGTTTGATTTTTTCTAACATTTATTTGTTTTTTTCCTGTAACGAATTCTCGTATGTTGTTTGTGGTTTAGCCCACTACCGCAAATCAAACTTCCCCTCGAGAGACAACACAGTCTCTGAACTCTGAATGATGGTGTGAAACAGGAAATGATTTGGTCTCATGTCAGTATATCTAGAGGTACCAAGCAGCGGCTCGCAGCAGGTTCAAACTTTGCAGCAAAGATGAAGAACATTTTCACAGATTTCGCACTCAAACAAGTCGTCTTATCTATCACAATGATTGTGATTTTAATTCTCAATGTTGGTGTAATATTATTGCGTTACGAGTGCAATTGCAAAACAAGAGGTCGTGACTGCAGTGTCCACATGGCTATTGCATTTTTTATTATCTTCGTTGTACAACTCTGGGCGGACAAGACTTTGAGATATAAATTTGCTGGGATTGAAAGTTATTTTTATGTTGTGTATCACATGGTCAAGGCAACTTTAGTTGGTCTGCTGTGGGTTGCCTTTGTGTTAATCGAAGGACAATGGTACGCTTGCTGTGGGAATAATGAACGCTGCTATCCCCACAATACAGACAAACGGAAATATTCAAGGGTGAGTTTTTCTTGGTTTCTTTACGTCAGTCTGTGTTTTTCTTTATTTTACTGTGGTCTTCTTCTATCAGTGTATTTTCTGCACACAGTAGTTCAGTTGTTCTAAAGCTTTTTTTCAATAATGTTCCCCTTATATGTTGAAAAAAACACAGTAGAAAGAAGGAAGGTGACAAGAGTGACAAAAAAATTTAAAGCGTTTAAGCGTTACATTAGACAGGTACCTATATAGTAAAACTCTCATATACATTAGACAGGTACCTATATAGTAGTACTCTCATATATATTAGACAGGTACCTATATAGTAGTACTCTCATATATATTAGACAGGTACCTATATAGTAGTACTCTCATATACATTAGACAGGTACCTATATAGTAATACTCTCATATACATTAGACAGGTACCTATATAGTAGTACTCTCATATACATTAGACAGGTACCTATAATATAGTAGTACTCTCATATACATTAGACAGGTACCTATATAGTAGTACTCTCATATACATTAGACAGGTACCTATATAGTAGTACTCTCATATATATTAGACAGGTACCTATATAGTAGTACTCTCATATACATTAGACATGTACCTATATAGTAATACTCTCATATACATTAGACAGGTACCTATATAGTAGTACTCTCATATACATTAGACAGGTACCTATATAGTAGTACTCTCATATACATTCGACAGGTACCTATATAGTAATACTCTCATATATATTAGACAGGTACCTATATAGTAGTACTCTCATATATATTAGACAGGTACCTATATAGTAATACTCTCATATACATTAGACAGGTACCTATATAGTAGTACTCTCATATATATTAGACAGGTACCTATATAGTAGTACTCTCATATATATTAGACAGGTACCTATATAGTAGTACTCTCATATATATTAGACAGGTACCTATATAGTAGTACTCTCATATACATTAGACAGGTCCCTATATAGTAATACTCTCATATACATTAGACAGGTACCTATATAGTAATACTCTCATATACATTAGACAGGTACCTATATAGTAATACTCTCAGATACATCAGACAGGTCCCTATATAGTAATACTCTCAGATACATTAGACAGGTACATATATAGTAATACTCTCAGATACATTAGACAGGTACATATATAGTAATAATCTCAAATACATCAGACAGGTCCCTATATAGTAATACTCTCAGATACATCAGACAGGTCCCTATATAGTAATATTCTCAGATACATTAGACAGGTCTCTATATAGTAATACTCTCAGATACATTAGACAGGTATCTATATAGTAATACTCTCAGATACATTAGACAGGTACATAAATAGTAAGCACATTAACTCCTCCTTTCAGTGCCAGTTTTTAATTAATTCAACAAACCTGTCAGCTGTATCCTCCACAATAAGTGTAGCACAGCCCTTACATAATGAGATATTGCACAACTAACTTATTGCCCTAATAGCCTACGTATTGCATAAATGACATAACGTTAGTTGGATGATTTGATTTGAATGTGGAGGGGTCTAGTTTGTCGTACTGGGTATACTAGGATGATCAGCTGCCTAGCTTTTTATTTTTTATTATGATTTTTTTTTTAGAGTAATAGGAATAATTGTCAGTTTTTGCACATACTGTACATGTATGCAATCACTGACAGTTAACCCAACAATATTACTCTAATAAAAAAGGTATGCAACTTGTTGATTGGTAGCTCAGATCAAGGTCACCACATGCCACACTTCATGAGGGCTGGCCAGCTTTACTTGGGTCTTGATTAACTGCATCATTAGTTCATGGACACACTAAACTCTACACTGTACATTTACTAAAACTTGATCGTTTATTTTCTGTCTGCTCCAAAAGCCAACACCTGTCAATCTGTAGTTCTGCTGCGTGTGTCTATGTGTGTGTGTGTGTGTGTGTGTGTGTGTGTGTGTGTGTGTGTGTGTGTGTGTGTGTGTGTGTGTGTGTGTGTATTCATGCGAGTGTGTAGGTCTGTGGAAGGGGGTGGGGTTGACATTGTTTCTGTTTTTATAATGTGGAGCCCTTTGTGCTACATGACCTTTCTAGTAAAAGTGCTCTACTAATAAAGTTTGATCCGTTGATTGATTAAAATAGTCTTTGTTGTCTCTTGTTCAGGTCATCGGCCTGTCTCTACTCTTTGCCATCGTTGTTGTAGCTGCGTTGATGTCATCAGGTGGATTGAAGAAATACTGTGGGGATTCAGGTTCCAACACAGACAACCTGTATCAGAAAGTGAGGTTGGATGAGGAGGAAAACATCGCAGAAGAAAAGTTGAAGGCAGAACTAGAACAACAGTGGGAAGAGGAAGCAGCAGCCAGAGAACAGATCGCTGTGGTAGTGCGTCCCTAACCAACAAGAAACCAGGTAAACAAATGTCTCTCATTTTAACCCTTGTGTTTGTGTTTTCAAAGTAAAACTACTCATAAAAAGTCATTTATTCATATCCCTTGTTTATTCTTCTTTGTTGGTCCAAGACACCGTCATCCTGTTTTCGGTGGTGATGTATTTTGACCAGGTTATGTTACGGGCTGAAGAGACATCAGATCAAAATGTGAGAGATTTCTTGCAACCCAAACACCCGCTGCAAACAAGCCCAAGTTGACCAGAAGATTCCTTCTGAAGTCGTTTAAAACTGAAGTTGGGTTAAATAAAAAAAAAAATCATCAGAAAAGTAGGTTTCTTTCAACCAAATTTTCAGAAAAATAACGCAGACTGTTTCACACAATGCTCTTCACGAAGTAAATGATCAGCCCAGTACTTTTTCAGAAAGAAAAATTATGAAAGAACGTTGAAAAAAGTGACAAAAATGTCCACAAAAGCTTCAAAAATATGGGGGTAAAAGGCCACAAAAACTTCAAAGGCCGAGAAAATATTGACAAAATATCACAAAAAGTTAATCTGGATTTTAGCACCTTCATCAGTCCAATATTTTAGCAAATAACAGATGGATTGTCGTGACATTTTATACAGACTTTCATGTTCTCCAGAGGATGAATCCTACTGAGATTTAGAAAATACTGACTTTTTAAAATTGTGTTTTCTTCAAACAGATGGTTGACTCTTTCCCGTGAATCCAGATTCATCAGACGAGATGTAGAGATGGGTCTACGATGGTTACCATGGTGATGATGATTGTCACATTTTTCCTGAAACTCAACAAAGTGTTAGGAAATGTTATATTGAGCTTTAATCTGATTCATTGTAATGCTTATCTTTTTAGTTGTTGCTTTCATTTGTTTGTACTGCAGGCTGTTGAAAATGTGCCTGTTTGGAACGGCGCGGTGCTGCCTGTGGTTTTACTGCTTGTAGAATTCATCAAAACCAAATTGTAGTCTACCCCAAAATGACTTACAGAGGGACCCCAAACCACTTCATATGCAACTCCACTGGATAGCCTACTACTGACTTACAGTGTAGGCTATAGCCCTATTCGCACGGGATAAGTATTACCTGGGGACCTCTTGTAGTTTATAAATTACCCCCACACGTCTGTGTTTTGTCTGGCGCATTCACACGGGATAACTGAAGTCTGTATTTTACTCAAATTTACAGACATTATCCCCCGGATATGATGTCAAAACTTTTCATTTATAATTGACAACGCAGCCAGTTAGACCCCAAATCACAGAGATGCCGATTCGCACGGGACTAATATTATCACAGGACCTCCGTTTTCGCGAAATATGGTAGGTCATTTCGGGGGGAATTATTACTTTAGAAATTACAGACATGACCCGATTGCCGCGGGATTAAGATCACAGACAACCTCCGCGATTATTACAAATAACTGGAGGTCACCAGGTAATACTTATCCCGCGTACGGAGCGGGGCGATGTCTACATTAGAGGAAGACATTGTACTACTGTATTTACCTGACAGAGAACGCTGCAGAATCAGAATGTAATCACAAAATATCACAATGAAAATGTGGAGTAATCAGCCTCATGGACTCATGGCAGTGTGCTACCCATGCAGCCCGTTATGAGAGCTAATCAGCACCTATCTGCAGAGAGAGAGAGAGAGAGAGAGAGAGAGAGAGAGAGAGAGAGAGAGAAAGAGAGATTGTGTCGTATGATCATTAACAAATTTAGCACTTCAGCAGAGGTGTTAATTTCAATACAGCTTTAGTGTCTTGACGGTTAACGGTGAAGTATGGATTTGATTCCCAGGGGGCATTTTCTGCGAAGGTAATGTTGGAAGTTAGCAGTAGACTCAATTAACCTGACCCAGGGTGAGTCTGATGAAAACTGATGTGTCTGCCCGGTTCAGCTCTGAGATTTTCTCGCATTGCACAGCGCTGTAAAGGAATAATCTCTGAGATTATGTTATGTTCTGCCAGCTCACAGAAACTTAATACAATAGCAGGAAAAGTGATGAGCAGGTTATCTTCCCCCCAAACACGGACACACATACTGTATATACAGATATGTCTTGCTTTATAAAATAGGTAGCTGTGCTTTCCATGTGTGGGATTCTGAAACCTCCTTAAATTCGGGAATTGTCGTTTGTTTATTCAAAGTCAAAGACAGTCCCAAGTAGTGCTACTTTGGACATGTTTGTGGGTTTGAGGAGTATGTCACATTTTAGCTGCCAAAGCTCTGCTGCTCTCTGTCTCTGGTCCTCAGGGTGAGAGGGGAGTGGCCAGCGCCAGAGCCAATGTGTGCTTCTCATATCTATTTATTTAACGATATCTTTTGAATTTCTAATCCAAACAATGTCAAACTGCCACTGCACTTATTCGTGCCCAGACAGACAGACATTCCTGCAATTTATAGATAGATGTTTAACCCTCATGTTGACCTCGGGTCAAATTTGGACCCATTTTCCAAACAATTCTTGACAGAATAATTTTGCTCTTGATAAACTGACTTCAGTAAATGTTGACCTGAGGATATCATACCATTCTTTTATAATCCAAAACTCACAATTTCTCCTTTATTTAGACTTCAGGTCTATGTTAATGGCGTCTATTGACCATGAATGGAAACAAAAGTGTAAGACTAGTTGGAATGAAGTTGGCTAAAGGTGTAACACAGATTATTTTGGTTATAAATTAAACATTTCTGAGCTTTATAAACAAGCAAACCAGAGCAGGGAGGAAAACACGAGGGTACAAGAAATGTTTCTGTTTTCTGATTTCTATTTTCTGTTAGAATATCTTTCAGCTCAGCAGGTGTTATGATTACATTTACACTTTCATCATATTAGTTTGCTTCAGTTTTATTGTTACAGCTTGAACTGAGAGCTGAAGTTAGCATGCTGACATTCAGAGTTTGATCTGTATTTCATTCTTTTAATAAACTGATCAGATTCCCATCAGCCTCAGCTGTTCTTTGTGTTCAGTTAAAAACTGAGCAGCAGTTAAAAGATTGCATCAGTGCAGAGGACAGAGTTAAGTCTGTGACTTCATAAGTCTCAGCCTTTGTGAAGAAGCTGCACTGTAGCCTTGTTGTTCTGGCTTTGGGGCTGTGCAGAGGTCTGCCTGAGGGGAGGGGGGTGAATACTTCATGATCCTTCATTATACCTGAAACCAAAAACCAGTTCATTTGTAACTTCATTTGAGAGCCACAAAACATTTGGGACATGAGGAGATATTGGAGCTAAGGACGAGGAGAGCTGCCTGTAGCTGTTCGCTTTAATGGCCATTTAAATTGTGTGCCCACATAACTAGGAATAAACCCAATGCATTGGTTGCCAACAGGGACAGATAATAGACTGTATTATATTAATGCAGTGAGTGTTTGTTTCTGGCAAACTTTTGATTGACGAACTATCACAGAGATGCAGAACGCAGCTTTGGACATAATTACCGGGACTGGTGTGTGTAAAGTTGCTGCTGGTATACCCAGTAGTGTGAGTATAGTGTGTTAAAGCACAAACTGAAAAATGGGTAACGTTAGTTGAGGTCACTGATAAAAAGCGCTTGCTGATAAATTAGACTAGATACAAAACTCTTGAAAGGCTAAGCTCCATAAAGCGAGCCTCTTAATAAAATCAATACAAGTGCTGATATTAAAAGGTGATGAATACAGGTATATAGAATGCAAAGCAGTCCCTTCCTCTGTGATTTTATTAGGTTAATGGCTGAAATAAATGACAATGATGTCATCATCGACTAGTCGGCAGTGACTCGACTTTCATCACATCACTTTCAACTTTAAAAAATGTCATGCAACCCCTATTATAAATACCAAATACCAACATATCACATGTCTTCATCAGAAATGCTATAGTCGCCTTATTCTGAATATCCAAACAGAATATGCCTCTCACATGACCTGTATCAAACTCATAATAAAAGACAGTAGGCTCGTTCAAGAGAAGCCAGGCCTGCGCAGAATGGATCACCGGCAATTGCCGCCCAATGCATGCTGGGTAGATTTGTGTCCGACTTGATCCTGAGTAGCTCTGACGTCATGCACACGTGGGCAACGATAACCTCACGAGATCAAGGCGGCCGCAGGTTTGAGAGCAGGCAGCGCAGTTGTTTTTCACCGACTGCAAGAGCCAGGCGGACCCAGGGGCATGCTGGGAAATGCTGGCCTCTCAGCTGATTGGTTCAGAATCAACTCAACAAGATGTTTTATGTAAACTTTATTTTATTTTGAATCGGAGGGATTTTAACTGGTATTTGTCTGATTTAACGACTTATTCTGAACAGAACACATGTTGTGTGGCTGATAGTTGTGTTTAGAAGTCAGAGAGACTAAATCTATTCAGATTACAGATCATCTACAGTCTGTTGTTGATTAAAATGAGCAACAGATCGCATGTAGAGCATTTTCAGAGCTACTCTTAATTATAACAGCTGTAGACTGTTTACAAGCTGATATTTGGGTCTGATAACATTTTATTAAATCGGAATTGGACGTAACAGGATGTGAGTGTTTCTTTGACTTCCTGTTCAGCCTGAAGGTCCGACTTCACAGCTGATTTTTGTCGCCTGCTCTCGTCTACTTTACAGGCGAGGAGCAGCTCCTCTCCAAAGAGCCTAATGTCTGTGCTCAGTCCACGTCTTGGATAACAGCAGGACAGTTGAGTGTTATCTAGATCTAAACTGCTAACGCCAGTTGAAGAGGTGAAAAGAAGATCATGATGTTGGTAGGCACCTGTCTGGTGAACTCTTGGCACTGTGCCCAGGCTGTATGAAAATGAGCACCCAGTAGCTCCACACCTGTCATGGAATGAGAGGGTGGAGGGGATTGGAACCACAGTTATTAAAACTATAATATATATCATAGTTTATAAAAACCATTTAGTTTTTAATTTTAAATTTAATTTTAGTTTAGTTTGAGTTAGTTTTCAGTGGGTTTGCTAGTTTTAGCTATATATAATGTCTCAGAAGTATGTAGCATATACATATAGAACACCAGGCCATTATAAGGTTTAGGCGCAGCACCCAAGCCTAAGCCGAATCATTTTTACTAAAAGACTTTTTCAGATCTAATGATTGTAGCAGGTCCCAGCTTTTTAAACGTTTTAGAGACAGATAACATCATGGTCAAACCCCGGACAGGGAAACACAACTGGAGACACATGGACGTACGTTGGCTGTGATAAAGAGCCAAACAGATACCACCCTAGTCTGTACTGGCCAATCAGAAACCACAGCCAGAAGACTTAGCATAATGACTGGTAACAGCCAGTGTAGTTTTGTACAAACCACCACTGTACCTGCACCATCGGCGCCACCAGATCATTTTTCCACGGTTTCAGCCCTGACTGTTTTTGGTGAAAATTTGATATTTTAAGGGTTTCAGGAATAGACTCACAAAAGTGGCTCGCTAGCGCCCCCTAAAAAAAGCGCCCCTGCAGTACGTTTAATGTAGACTAACAAACTTGGTACACATATGTATCATGTCAAGATGTACAAAAAAGCTCATTGGAGCGATACCCTAAACCCAACAGGAAGTCCGCCATTTTGAATTGAAAGTTTGAAATGGCCATTTCCACATGTCGTACTTTAACGAACTCCTCCTAGAGATTTCATCCGATCAACTTCAAACTCGGTCTGTGCCATCTTAAGATGTTAAAGATGAAAAGTTGTTAAAAAAAATAACTTTTCGTCATAGGGCTTGGCCGTGGCGGGGCGGCCATTTTGTGCGTTTCATCATCGAAACAGGAAGTGGGTGTAACTCGAGTGTACATTGTCCAACAGAGTCGAAACTTTTCAGGATTCATAAGAGTCCAACCCTGAGGACAAATAAAGGCCGATATTTAGTTAAAGTGTTAGCGCCCCCTAGTGGCAACAGGAAGTAGGCCTAAAAGTCAAGGTGCTATACTTTAACGAACTCCTCCTGGAGATTTCACCCGATGGACTTCAAATTCGGTTTTAACGTTTAATGTCTTAACCTTAAAGATGAAAAGTTATTAAAAGCCAAACCTGTCGTCAAACTGTGTGGGCGTGGCGTGGCGGCCATTTTGAGTGTTTATCGATGAACAAAGAAGTTGTTGTAACTTTGGTGTACATTCACAGCTAATGAACTGTATGACGTAGAGTGTTGTGTGAGGTATCATTGAACTCAGCAGGGAGTTCCCTTTTCATTGGTTATAATCTTCAGTGTCTGAGTGCCACGCCAACGCATGGTCACAAGGAGCGGCGTCTGCCAGTAACCAGAGCACGAGGGCCCGTCCATCGCTGCTTGCAGCTTTAATCTTTTTTTTTTTTACTTTTTGCTCGCGGAAGTAAGGTCAGTTACACACTGGACTTGTCGCGCGAGCGTGTCAGCCGCGTGGCGTGTCCTTTTATATTTCGGCTCCCATGTTAACAGGTTAGAGCTTACACACTGCCGGCCTGAGACGTGTGCCTGCTACAAAATAGAACCGACGCCTATTTTTCACGCGAGACGCGAGTGTGCTGGAAGTGTTTCCAGGCAAAACAGAATAGAAAAATATGTTTATACAGTACAGGCCAAAAGTTTGGACACACCTTCTCATTCAATGCGTTTCCTTTTTATTTTCATGACTATTTACATTGTAGAGTCTCACTGAAGGCATCAAAACTATAAATGAACACATATGGAATTATGTACTTAACAAAAAAGTGTGAAATAAATAAAATCAGGTCTTATAGTTTAGATTCTTCAAAGTAGCCACCCTTTGCATTTTTATTAATAAGGGAAAAACTTCCACTAATGAAATCTGACAAGGCACACCTGTGAAGGTAAAACCATTTCAGGTGACTACCTCATGAAGCTCATTGAGAGAACACCAAGGGTTTGCAGAGTTATCAAAAAAAGCAAAGGGTGGCTACTTTGAAGAATCTAAAATATAAGACATGTTTTCAGTTATTTCACACTTTTTTGTTAAGTACATAATTCCATATGTGTTCATTCATAGTTTTGATGCCTTCAGTGAGAATCTACAATGTAAATAGTCATGAAAATAAAAAGGAAACACATTGAATGAGAAGGTGTGTCCAAACGTTTGGCCTGTACTGTATGTCATTTAGACACAAATAAATCTTAACAAATGACATGTTGATGTTTGAAAGCCTCTAGGTTTTGATATAAATCAAGATATATGAATGTAATTTTTTTTAAATCGATTTTCTAATATTGCACCTGTCAATACAGAAATATTCTGTAGCCTATTTTGCCGTCAATACTGCCGAGGTTGTCATTGCTGTAATCAAATCAGTATATATTAATGTTAAATTTACATGGTAAGGAAACATCTTATGTGTCCAGACAAGGCTAGCAGCAGCAGCGCCGCGTCAGACACCTTTCTGGTGTGTAAAGACAGACAAAATCCATCCAGCTGACACGCCACGCTCACGCCACGCTCACGCCACGCCTGCAGTGTGTAACCGGCCTTACAGGAGAACAGATATTGTGTGGTATGGGGGGGGATGGACAGTTCATTGAGCTGAGGTGGACGTGGACACATTAATGTTAAAGCTGTAGTGTTTATCATTGCACATTAGTCTAGCAGCTAGCAGAGTTTCCTTCTGCTTAGAGCTTAATCCCAACAAAACGGCACAGTTGAATTTCAGCCTGCATGCACGTTTTTGTAGCCTAAACAGAGCGGCTTATATTGGTTATATTAGAGAGAGCAACAAGTTAGCGGAAGTCGCTACGAAGCATCTGCCCTCCTCAGCAAACTTTTTTTTTTCTTTTTACTTTATTGACAATAGAGCTTTCTTTCACTGCAGTGGTTCCGGGCACGATTTGTTTTTCTTCCTTTTATTTTAAAAAGTTTTTTTTTACTCAGTAACGGATGGGATTTGTAATGTAGCGAAATAAAATACTACTCAAGACAGTAATGTGAGTAAATTTATATCTTTACTTTCCACTTCTGCTCTTAACCCCCTCCCCCTCTCTCCATCCCTAGTCACTTTAATCCCCCGCACTAACTTACATCCTGGACTTTCCCGTTTTTGTTTACTCTAATAATCCTGGTTGGAATTGGGCCACACTGCATGTTGAGTTAATACCAGGCAGGTGTGTTGATAGGCAGGGTCCAGGTACACACACACAGAGCCAAACCACGGATAGGAAAACACAAGCGAGAGATGGCAACCAAGCACAACGACTGTTAACAGCCAGTGCTAATTTCTTGTCTGCTCCGACCACATCCACCATCACGTACGCACAAGAAAAACACATTTTTGAGTTGACTTTCAGTTTTGATAATTATTACTATTATTTTGCTATTTTGTACAATAATACAATCATAATGCATACACGTTATGAAGTGTAATGTTTTCTAATTTGAAATATATTTTATTGATTAATACATTGTCAATGATGTTGAATATACAGTAGTGTAACGGACCACCCCTACGGTTCGGCGTACATGTGAACTGTTTATTAATTGTAGTTTAACTGTAGCTGTGATGTGAATGGAACGCAGCAGAAAGTCTCTGCAGTTTGTTCAGGGAGATCAGAACTGGTTATGCCTTAGAGATGAAGAATTGTGTTTACAGGGACATTACATTCCTTTCTCAATATGTATTCTTGTATGGACTTGTGTTCTTGTGTCCCTGTGTCTCTATGAAACATCTTGGCGAAATTAATTCATCAATAAATTCACTTCTCAACTTCTCAGGTGAGAAATCAACTGTGTAGATTTTGAATATTTGCAGTTATAAAATCAATGGCAAATTGACAACTTGCTCTGACGTTTTCAGAGTTGAGAAGCTCCACAAAGTGACGGGAGAGCTTGCTAGTGCCTTCCGGGGTCGCTAGCTTGGAGAGAGAAAAGAGAGATCTTGACTGCAGCGTGGCATTTAACTCGGTGAGCTCCTGGCTGCGAAAGGACGGAGGTCGCACAATCCATCCAGACACCCCGCCAACAATGCAGTCTTTCTCATCAGACATCAGGTCTATGTGACGCACTTCCAAATGTCCACCTCACCTGCAGTCATTTTGCCAAACAGTCATGACGCCATTGTTACTTACACACAATGGTGTCATTTTCAGCATTTATTATTATTACTATTAAAACCCTCTAGACCCTAATCGATCATATACGATCTAAAACGGCACCTCTGATTCATATTTTAACCATTTAATAACCATAAAATTTAGACTTACTGATTTTGGCAGCTAAAAACTAAGGAGTTAGCCATCACAGCGGTGTCTTTGGTGTCTTTCTAGCCTTAACACCCAGCCTGGAACTTGTGTCTTTTTTCGGAGTTGTGGAGCAATAAATCCAAATGCTTACATCCAAGATTTATCCACTTGATGTCCATAATTTATCACATTTTTGGTTATTTCTGCTGCTAGCTCCGTGCTACCATCTAGCATAAGCCTCCCATGATGACGATGCTTTGAGAGAGTGTTTTGATGTTTTTCAACCAATGGGAAGGCAGGTCCGTCACACATTACGCCTTATATGGGAATCTGAGCGAGAACAAAGAGAAAAGTGGAAAAGAGAGATAACTCCGGTCTATTACCGTTCTACAGAGAAGAATGACGTCACTGTTTAGAGATTTGGCATACATTTGGGCCTTTTTTGAAGAAATGTGAATAGTTTGTCATTTATATGAGTTATAATGTTCATTATGTTCATTTTTGCACTGGATGACTCCAAATATATAGGAAAACTGTTTTAGACAACACAAATGCTTGTGTAGCATTGCTGTGTGTGTGATATCAATTAATATGACATTATTATTTTGATTATTGGTATGAATGAATGTCATGAGGGAAAAAGCGTCTGGACTTTTTTTGAAAAGTCAAGACATATGGGAAGTGATTTAGACAGGATTTTGGCTAAGCTTTTATTGATCTGAGTGTGATATCAAATACATATCTGTGAGACCCATTTTCCGTTTTATTTATTTATTTGTCTTTAAGGTCATACAACCTTTTTTCACATTCAATTGACCTCACTACAGCTCAGTATTCTAATAGCCCTGTTTTTCCTGAAAAGAATGATGTACATTGATTGAGTATAATTCAATTCAATTTTATTTATAGTATCAATTCATAACAGAGTTATCTCGAGACACTTTACAGATAGAGTAGGTCTAGACCACACTCTATGATTTCCAAAACCCCAACAATTACAGTAATTCCCTCAAGAGCAAGCATTAGCAGTGGTTATTGCGACAGTGGCAAGGAAAAACTCCCTTTTAGGAAGAAACCTCGGCAGACCCAGACTCTTGGTAGGCGGTGTCTGACGGGCCGGTTGGGGGTGTGATGAACAGTGATGATAATAGTCACATTAAAGATAATGGAACATAATGGAACAGTGACTTCGAAGGTTATCATGGAAGTTCATGTCATAGCAGGGCACATCGTGTCATACTGAGTAGTGCAGTCTCCTATACCGGATCCTGACTACTCTGTGCATAGGAACATCACAGCAGGGCGTTGCGGGATGTAACGTGGCGCTGCAGAGGATGGGTGGATGCGGTGGATGCAACGGACGCAGCAGGACGCGGCCGGGAATTGCAGAGAATTGCAGAGCATAGCTCTGCGAAGAAGAAACATAAGGACTAATCTAGCTCTGGGGAGTTCACTCCCCAGAGCTAGATTAGTAACAAGCAGTTCTGGGACAGGTTAGGTGGACGCTTCAACTCCTCACTCCCTAACTATAAGCTTTATCAAAGAGGAGGGTTTTTAGTTTACTCTTAAATGTGGCGACGGTGTCTGCCCCTCGAACCCAGACTGGGAGCTGGTTCCACAAAAGTGGAGCCTGATAGCTGAAGGCCTTGGCCCCCAGTCTACTTCCAGAGACTCTAGGAACCACAAGTAGCCCCGCATTCCGGGAGCGCAGTGCTCTAGTGGGACAATAGGGTACTAAGAGCTCTTCTAAGTATGATGGTGCTTGACCATTTAGAGCTTTGTAAGTCAGGAGGAGGATTTTAAATTCGATCCTAGATTTCACAGGAAGCCAATGTAGAGAAGCTAATACAGGAGAAATATGATCTCTTCTCTTAGTTCTCGTCAGAACACGTGCTGCAGCATTCTGGATCAGCTGGAGAGTCTTAAGGGACTTATTTGGGCAACCTGATAATAAGGAATTGCAGTAATCTAGTCTAGAAGTAACGAATGCATGGACTAGTTTTTCAGCATCGTTTTGAGACAGGATATTCCTAATTTTGGCAATGTTACGAAGATGGAAAAAGGCTATTCTTGAGGTTTGTTTTAAATGGGCGTTGAAGGATATATCCTATACTATAGACAACAGGGTTGATGTTTTACAAGCTTTTTTAAGAAATAAAACCAGACGGAAAAGGAATTGTAAAAATGGCCTCAGGTTCCTGGACGTTAATATTGTACGTGGCGTTTTCTTTTGAGAAGGGGTGCAAGTGTTCCACCAAAAAAAGTTCCTTCCTGAGATTATTTAGCAGAGCCACCATCGCTGCATCTAGACCTTAGCGCCACCCAAGACCATTGGGATTGGTTTAAAGAAATGCAAACAGCATTTTCTTCCTCCTATCTCAGAATGCATTTGCGATGTAGCCAGGCCTTACTATGTAGATAGAGCTGGACATGAGAGGCTAGTACAACTGCAGTTCTTACCAACCTCCAAATGGCTCTAAATGACATAAATAAGGCAGCACACATTGTTTTTAATACCACCCAAGAATTGGATGAAATCTCACCAGATGTGCCAAAGTTTATAATGGGGGACTTTAAAGGTACAATATGTAACTTTTCTGCATTAAAAACACCAACAATCACTATACCTATGTTATATATATTTTTTAGTTTTGTACTTATATTATCCCAAATGTTTCCACCAACTTTCAAACCCAGAAAAATTTGTAATTTAATTCGAAGACACGGGACGTTTCGTTTTTGTCGCCCGTCAATGGCGTTATATCCGTTGACTCCTCTAGTTACTCTAACTTCCGCCAAACGCAAAGGTGAACACCGGAAGTCCGCCAATGAAACCAAAGAATAAGACGGCGAAGAAGAAGAAGTTGAAGTTAACAGAGCAGCTAGCGTCACTGAACTTGACCGAAACTATTATAAACTATACAATTGTAGTATTTGTGTGTATAGCTACCTCAGTCGTTATGGACCATGATTATGCGTTGCCTGCACGTTCTGCTGCTGGAGCTAGAGCTACGAAGCGCAAACGTACAGGTGAAAAAAATGATCCAAGAAGGTTTTGGGACTTGAAAAGAAGCAAGACGAGGATAAACATTGGAGTGGCATTTCCAAGATAGAGAGAGCTTCGTGATAAACTGGGACTACAGAGAGATGCCGATCTTGCATGCATTCTAATAGACAGGTAAGCTCATATTCAGCTAATAGCAGGACAGTAGTACTCGAGTCCGGTCTTGTATTTGGACTTGTATTTGGACTTGTCTCGGTCTCGGCCGCTGGTCTTGGCAAATATGGTTTTTGGTCTCGACCAAAGTCCAAGTCCAGGTGTCTTCATTTAGTTTATAGTAATATTGGGGAGAAAGTGAAAAACAGTTTGGATGGGATGTTCAACTTTTCACAAGTTTAGACAGCCAGCTAACACTATGCTAACGTTAGCGCAACGCAAGTTAACAAGTCAACATAAGACCTGTTGCGTTAGTATTCCTTTTGTACCATCATTTTATTGAATGAAATATTAAGCTTCGCTCCTACGAGATGGGTGGGTTTTTGTTATGTTACACACAAAGCTAACTGACTATAGTTAGCCTGTGCGTATGTTAGAGGACGTTAGCTAAAGTTTCGGCGAGCTAACCACGACAGTCAACCAACCTCTGCTGCTTATAGTATGTTTACATCACACCATAGGTATAACGTTACATATTTTCAGTTTTACCTGAAACTGTGCCCATCTACACTGTAGTTAGTTATAATATATATAAATACAAGTAACCGATAGTAAATCCTCGTATTGAACAGACAAAGCTAACGGTGTGGGTTTATTGAAATATTCAGCTCAGGCTTGCTGATTGTTGTTCTAGGCATGTTATGTACTGGCGTAAGTTACTAACTTTGTTAGTAACTTCTTTGTTAGTAACTAACTTTGTTAGTAACTTCGTTATTAACTTCATATAATTCTAGATATGTGTTATGGGTTGGTGGTAAATTACATTTCCATATGTTTCCTTATTGAACAGTTATCAAAGAGGAGGACCATCAACATCAACTCCTAGCAAGAGACATGGAATGCCTATTCAAACCCTCTCGACCATAGCACCATCCAGTCAGTCCTCATCAGATAGGTAATGAATACAGAAGATTTAGAAAATTACTTCTCCAATTTGCTAAGTATGATAAGTACACCAGACTAATAGATGGCATTTGTTTTACAGAGAGCACTGCTTTCTGGAGCCTGGTATTGAAGACCTTTCCATGGCAGAAACAGAACAACAGACGCTAGATGAAAGGTGATTTTTTTTTAAACTGGTATTTATAAGTAATTATTGTTATTGGTTTGAAATTAAGTTGTTTCACTTACAATCATTTATCATTTCTATGTAAACTAGGGATGCATAAATGACAGAAATGGCCTGTGTGTGGCGCAGACTTGGTTCACACCCCCCCCCCGTTTTAAAACTTTGTTTTAATTATTTTTTTTCTTTTAGTTTTTCTAAGATGAGTGTTCATGATGAGTCCACCTTTATCCTGACTGAAGACGCTAATGATCTTCAAAACACAGTGTAAGTATTATTCTAATCCATAGTTTTATACTTTCTCTGTGCTTTGATGTACAGTACATGACAACTCACAAGATCTGAAACTGAACCCACCTAATCAACACCCCCTTTGTATAATTAGCTGTGTAATCCATTCAGTTATTCTGTATTTGTCTTTCTGAATTTTTTCTTTTATTTTCAGGATTGACTGGCGAAACCAGGATGATATGAATGATGATGCATGGGAAACAGCTAGTGAAGCTAGTAGTTCGGATGAGGACTATATCCCATCTATTTGTATGAGGTTTGTCAGAAGCAAGTCTACTCACCTCTTTCACACCATAGTTTAGCACTGTCCTGTGAACCAATGTACGTGGGTAGGCGTGGCTAGGCTTAGACTAATGGAAAGCTAAACCTATAGTGGGTGTGATTTCTTGTTGTTGGTGAATGGCAGAGAAGTGAAATAACTTTCTACGCTGTATAGTGTAATGTTTTAACTGTAATAATTTTCCATTTTATAGATATCTTTTCACATATAAAATCAAATACATTTATCTGTAGTAAGCACATGTTAATGGTACATACTGTATTATATTTTATTTTTTACATATTCTGACAGAACTGGTGGAGGAAAAAAAGCCTTGGACATTATTGAAGAGCTTCCGTTAATCAGTCTGGAAGAGACGGTGCATCTTTACACAGAAAATGAAGTACCGCCCCAACGAGAAGATTCTGTAGCATCTCCTGCTGGCCTCCAAGTCTTGTGTGAGGATGATTTAATTGGACAACGGGCATCGATAGTGTACGAATCCAACTTGAAACAGCTGGTTACGTTTCTAAGGCTACCTTTTGTGAAGTGCAATTTCACAAACAATGTGACACATCAGGCTTGCCAGGCTTCAGCACCATTTGAAGTTAATCTGACTTCAAGAGGCACAGGAACAATCATTGAATGGGTGAGTCCAAAAATATCTCTGTACCACAAAATCATGTAAATCTCATATATTAATTTACCTTTACTTTATATAACATAAGAAACATCCATCCATTGGTGGGAATCCAAATTTGTGGCACACATTACCATGCCCCACTAAGTCAATTCCATCTTTTATTTTAATGCACATGTATTTTTCACATGTATTTTAAAACATGCAATGCTGCCCCTGAAAGACTGTAATTCCTGGAAAGGGCATGTTTGCTAACAAGTATATTTGCTGTTATTTCTAATTTGTACATATAAAAGTGGAACACTATGGTGGGGACACATGTCTACCAATCAGCTTACTGTTTCATTGTCTTACAGATATGTTCCAATGGTCACCATATATGGAGGTGGAACTCACAGTCCACACTAAAATACGGGATGCAGGCAGGGGACTTTATGATGGCTACAAACATCCTCCTGTCTGGGAATAACTATTATAAAGTGTCCCACCTGTTCAATTACATGAACATGGGCTTTGTTGGGAAGGACTCTTTCTTTAGCATTCAAGACACCTACTGCCTAGGAGCAATCAAGGACTTCTGGGAGGAAAAGAGATCTACAGCGATCCAACGTCTGCAGAATAAAGATGGTGTTGTTGTGCTAGGTATGTCCGCTGGCTTTTTAACAAAGGGAATTAAAAGTCAAACATAGCCTACATTTTCTAAGTGCAGAATCCTTACATCATGATGTAGTTTCTTTGGTAATTTATCTTGCTTTTAATATTTTAATTACTTTAAAAGTACAATGTTCCTTATTTGCCTTTCGATTTTGCTTTTCAATGTTCCTGTCTTGCACTTTTCAAACTTGTCATTACAATTGTTGTTCTGAAGATAATTTTTGTGCCTGACTTTTACAGCAGATGGAAGAATGGACAGTCCAGGACACTGTGCCCAGTACTGCACGTACACCACCATGGAGAATGATACTAAGGAAATCATATCTGTTGTGACTATTGACAAAAGGCAGACCCAGCGAAACTCTGTCATCATGGAAAGAGAGGCTTTTGTAAGCACCATGGACAAGCTTCTGACAGAAGTAAAGCTCACAGAAATATGTACGGATGCTCACACTCAGATTGCTTCTCTTATGAGTAAATTGGTATTATTTACAGTGCTAATGTAAAATCCTTTTTATGTTTATTAGATGTGTATGATTTGTCTGTTGCATATATTAGCTTCTAAATTAATGATTTATTTTTGTTTACAAGATCCTAGATCTGGTAGATACAAGGACTCTGGAGTACTTCACTCATGGGATATGTGGCATGGAGCAAAGAATCTGGCCAAGAAGATCACTGCAGTGGGTTTTTCCTAATTGTGAAATTTCAGTTCTGTCGACATGTAAACATATTCTATATTCTATCATAATCTAAATAAATGGTTTGTTTGCGTACTTAGGCAGGACAGCTGTCAGGACAAAAGGTCCTGCTGCAGTGGACAAAAGACATTGTTAACCACTTCTGGTACTGTTGTAAGACAGCAGAGACGGAAGTGCAATTCCGGGTAAGTAATGCATCTCAATTTGTTTTATCTTGTAAGTGACTACATAAATTAAGTTAACATTTAGTTTGATATTGTTAACTGTCTTAGGGAACCCAAGAGAAAAGAACTTTATACTGAAGAAGGCTCAAGACTCATAATTCAATGCACTTTGCACATACACGGGCAGTGTGGCAAAAAATGTAATTTGTAATGCATATACTCCTGTATACTATACAGTGGACTCAGAAGTCCATATTCAATAATTTTTGACACACTGCCAGTCTTAGATCACAGCACACACCCATATCAACACCTAAACTATTCATCCATCTTTTGTTGTGCCACTGTCTGATCTAATCACAACCTATTTATTTTAGAAACTGTGGAGCAGTGTGCTTCACCATGTTACGAATGAGCACAAATGGTACCTTGGCCATTGCTTGCATGATCGCCTGCCAGAAAATCAAGAGAAGGAATGGCTGGAGAGTGGGTCACAGGCTCACAAGGCACTAGAAACTATTGTGCTCAACAAGAGATGGCTGAAAGACGTGCACCGATATCTGCCTTTCAGGTAACTTCAGCAACCACCTAAAATACTTTTTTCAAATTGAAGTTAACATGTCAGATTTCCATAAAGCCAAGCAATGGGAATAGTTAAACATTTTGGTCTAACTATGACCTGTGTATGTGAACACTGAAAACAGTTTTTGTAAAGTTACATAATTCTGATGTAATCTGTTAGACAAACGCATTCAAACATTATTCAACACAGTAAATTATCTTTAGAATACATTATCGCCACTGTCTGTAGTATAATTATACAGACATTTTTTTCCACATAGATCAACCTGTCAGCTGGAGTCCTTTCACAACCACATCCTGATGTATGCAAGCAAGCGTTTCAGTTTCTCGCCGTCCGTGTATGAGGCAAGGACTCTCCTGGCAGCCCTGGACTACAACCACCATAAAAACCGACCACCACTGTCTAACAAAGAGGGCCAAATGATGTAAGACTAACAAGAATTTCTCTTGGCACACTCTTCAGAAAAGCATAGGCCTACAGATAATCATTTATGTATATGATTTTTCACTTTGTAAGGAATTCATTTTAGACTAACCAGTTATATTTTTCCATAATGTTATATTTTATAAATATTAGTGTATTCAACCAAAATACAACTTTGGATTTTAAATAAATGTTTTTCTTTTTAAAGCTTTCGTCGACAATACCAAAAGAAATCTGGGAGATGGACTGTCTACACCCTGAAAGTTGTGAAGGACTACAGCTACATCCCTGATCTGCAGGCAGCCATTTTGAGGAAAAGACTGCATTCTGAGAGGGGGTTGCCAAGACGCAGGATTCTACGTCCTGATGACCCTAGGACACTCGGCCTCCTTCCAAATGTTCCCCCTCCGTCCATAGACACCATTATTGAGTTCCATGTCAGCAGAGGCCTAGGTATGAATACCTGAAAGTTTCAATTGTGAATATATTTTCAGCAAACAAATGTCATCAGACTGTAAAAGAAGAAATTTGGTAGACTAATGTTCGGTTTGATTGACGTGTGTTATGGCCCTGGTCTGTATTTTTCTGAGATGGGAAATTATACTGTTATTCCTGTATATTAAAATGAAATGTCTTTTCTCTTACAGGGACCAGCTCTACACAGCATGAGATGAGGGAGTAGCTCTGAATCCTTGTTCATCTGAACCCCAGCGCTCGATTCCCTCGTCAACTGAGCAAGCTGGACTTGATTTTTTGTTAGGACACTTATGCACCAAAATATGCAATTTTTCAACGCATTACAAGTGTAAATAAATAGGATTCAATTTGAATGTTCAACTACAAAACAGTTTTTATTCAGAAATAAATTATGTGGAAAACAAGATTTCTTATGTCTTTGGCTCTTGCTATTACTAATATGCAGTATATTATTAAGAAGGCAGTAAGGAACAACATCACTTGGTTTAACTTAATAACAACTACGTTAACTACATATACTTTATAACTATTACGATAACTTTATTCTATTAAATAAAACATCAAAGACAAACAACAACAGCAGTGAGATGGCTTTAGCAACCACAGTAGTTACAACACCGCTTCAATGAAACCAGTGTACCTGCCAATTGGGTCTGGGAATTTATCCCGTATTCTGGACACACAACAGCTGGGGATGACAACACGGTTTCCCACCCCGAGGGCACCAAACCGCCACAAGACAAAGTTTCTGTAAGCGGCATAGCGGTATTCCCGGTTGTCATCCCCAGGCAGCTGTGTATCATGGAGAGCATATATGTCATTTCTTAGCCGCCGTGCTAAGCGCAGTACATGCTCATCTAATATATACAAAGACATGTGGGGCAATCTGCTGATGCAGTTGGCCTCCATCATGCCACAACATTTATTTTCGATGTCCGTTCCCATTTCCCTGCATCTTGAGCAACTGCACCAATTAGGCACACCTTGCAATGGTGCTTCTGCTCCCTGTGTAGCTGGTTGGAGCACATCGAAGATGAGACCAGGCTCTCTGTCCATAACTCTGATTAATAGTCTACGTGCATCATCTGCATCCATGTTCCCTATCCGCTCCTGAAAATCATAAATTTAAGAAATTTTAAAGCGTAACCCTGATTCTGAAATGATTTCTTCCTGTGAGCATCATACTACAAATTATCCAAATGTTTCTCTCTTTAAATATTTTTTTTTCTCTCCCTCAATTTCTGTCTTTTTTTTTTTTTTCATAAAAGGAATTTTAATTTTATCCTGACACTGGCAGCATTTCCTAAGATACCTCTGTCTGAGACCTCCTTTCCTCCTGCAGCCTCTACACCCTCACTCTGTCCTCTTCAGAAATTCCAGGTGCTGCTCTGGTCCCTCTTCCTCTAGCTGCCTGTCTACCCCTTGTTGCACTGCTGGCTCCTGCAGTTCTGCCCGCTCTTGTCATCCCTCTCCTTCCACCTGCTGTCCTTCCTCTTGCTGCATCATTCACTCCAGCAGCTCCACTCACTCCTGCTTCACTGCTGTCTTCGACCACTCCACTTGCTTCTGCTACACTGCTCGTTGCTGATGTTCTGCCTGCTCTTGCCATTCCCCTTGCTCTACCCAGTGATCTTCCTCTTCCACTCACTCCAGCTGCTCTGCTTGCCCTTCCTGTCCTTCTTCCTCTTGCAGTAACTCTTTCAAGTGTTGAGTCCTGCTCTGCATGCCGGGGACTCCAGGTCTCATCACTAACTGCTAATGACTCATCCGTTGAGGAGCCATCCGTCTCTTTCTACAACATATTTACATTTTGACAGAAACACAAAAATCTTGAGATACAGAGAGGACATGATCAGCTGACCACAGATAAGTGGCTACATTAAAATAGCTATCTTTTTATCTTTTGCTTGTTACTAAATAATGCATAAATCATTTTTAAAAACATTTTGTTCAATTCAAGGGTCCAAGTTTTGTGGCGAGTCCTGTGTGCATCTGTTGTGACCATATGGTTTATTGCAATGATTTTGGGCCTATGCTTTTACAGTTGTTTATTTTAAAAACATGTCTATGGCAATGACTTCAAGAGCACAATACAATGAGGTCAACCAAATGCACCAGCTGTTAATTTAGTTCAAACTTAGTGTAGTTTTTAGCAAGTTATTACTGTGTTGCAGCACCACAGACAGAGTACTCTAACAACCAGTGTTCAAAGTACCATCTAAGAGCCAAATACTGCTAGAATAAGGGAAGATTAGCTTCACTCTACAACCCCCTCTGGTCAGCTGGTGAATGAAAATGTTAATTTTGAATCCTGATAGCAACGCAATAGTTGGCACACATGCCCCAGGGGTAACGTTAGATGTAAATCATACAATGTCACAGAATTATACTCAATAGCAAAATATAAATAATAAAGCATTTTTCAGTCGCACATATTAGCTAATTGCAACAACAACAAAAAACATTTGAATATCGATCCAGCTTACTACGATGACAAGTGGCTCATGCCAACCAACTACCTAATTCCTACGGTAACATTATTATTGTAATGTTATAACACGCTCATAAAGTTATTTTTTTTAATTTTATTTTAGTTTGATTATTTCGACGCCTGAATACACCACTGGACTAACCTACGATTAAATTCACCACATGATTATAGCTACAGTAACGTTAGCTGTTCAGTAGCTGGCTAGCTAGATGGTTAATGTTAGTCGACTCATCTTACATTAGCTAACGTTTCTGATAAGTTACGTTACCTTGCGGATATTTCATTAGAATGGCATTACATAAAGTGAATAACCCTAACTAAACCTAACGTGAATACAGCTATAATATATTTAACAATACATTACCTTGTCAGTAAACATGTTTTATGCCAGACGCTAGATAAGCTGATTAACATTGACGACGACAACAAATCCCATTATCCCAAGCTGCGTCGCGACGTCATCAAAAGTAGGTCTTTTGTTATTGTTTTGATTGAGAGACCCCTAGTGGCCAAAAACTACATATTGTACGTTTAATAACTGCACCCTCAAAAAAACTCTGTCTACCTACTCGCAGTATGTCACCTGTCCAACACGAAAAAATTAAATAATTGACTTATGTTACGGCTCCATCCCAAAGGCATACTCATCCAGTGCCAGGGCCCCCTTGGGGGGCTCAGATCACAACACAGTCCTTCTAAGACCCACCTATTAACAGGATTTGAAAAGGGTTAAGCCTGTGGAAAAGCAGATCCAGGTGTGGGATGAGGACAGTATAGAGACGCTGAAAGGATGCCTGGAGTGTACATCCTGGACCTTCTTTGAGGACTCTTCAGCTGACTTGCACGAACAGACAGAAGCTATTTCGGGCTACATAGACTTTTGTGTGAGTGCGGTCATTCCAACTAAGATCATTAAGGTGTACCCAAACAATAAACCGTGGGTGACGAAAAAACTAAAAGGCATACTAAATGAGAAAAAGAGAGTCTTTGCTTTAGGAAGCTTACAGAACAGAAAAGACATGCAAAGGAAGGTCAATAAGGAGATCTATAAGGCCAGGTGTCAGTACAAGGACAAGGTACAGAGTACCCTGGCTGCGGGGAATTCTAGGGCTGCATGGACTGGTATAAAGTTGATGGCCAAATCAGAAACCAGAAGACTTAGCATAACGACTGGTAACAGCCAGTGTAGTTTTGTACAAACCACCACTGTACCTGCACCATCGGCGCCACCAGATCATTTTTCCACGGTTTCAGCCCTGACTGTTTTTGGTGAAAAATTTGATATTTTAAGGGTTTCAGGAATAGACTCACAAAAGTGGCTCGCTAGCGCCCCCTAAAAAAAGCGCCCCTGCAGTACGTTTAATGGAGACTAACAAACTTGGTACACATATGTATCATGTCAAGATGTACAAAAAAGCTCATTGGAGCCATACCCTAAACCCAACAGGAAGTCCGCCATTTTGAATTGAAAGTTTGAAATGGCCATTTCCACATGTCGTACTTTAACAAACTCCTCCTAGAGATTTCATCCGATCAACTT
This sequence comes from Perca fluviatilis, assembly GCF_010015445.1. Lineage (NCBI taxonomy): Eukaryota > Metazoa > Chordata > Actinopteri > Perciformes > Percidae > Perca > Perca fluviatilis. The sequence continues at coordinate 41,609,918 of NC_053116.1, forward strand.
CAAACTCGGTCTGTGCCATCTTAAGATGTTAACGATGAAAATTTGTCAAAAAAATAACTTTTCGTCATAGGGCGTGGCCGTGGCGGGGCCACTCGAGTGTACATTGTCCAACAGAGTCGAAACTTTTCAGGATTCATAAGAGTCATAAGGCCGATATTTACTTAAAGTCATAGCGCCCCCTAGTGGCAACAGGAAGTAGGACGAAAAGTCAAGGTGCTATACTTTAACGAACTCCTCCTAGAGATTTCATCCGATGGACTTCAAATTCGGTTTTAACGTTTAATGTCTTAACCTTAAAGATGAAAAGTTATTAAAAGCCAAACCTGTCGTCAAACTGTGTGGGCGTGGCGTGGCGGCCATTTTGAGTGTTTATCGATGAACAAAGAAGTTGTTGTAACTTTGGTGTACATTCACAGCTACTGAACTGTATGACGTAGAGTGTTGTGTGAGGTATCATTGAACTCAGCAGGGAGTTCCCTTTTCATTGGTTATAATCTTCAGTGTCTGAGTGCCACGCCAACGCATGGTCACAAGGAGCGGCGTCTGCCAGTAACCAGAGCACGAGGGCCCGTCCATCGCTGCTTGCAGCTTTAATCTTTTTTTTTTTTTACTTTTTGCTCACGGAAGTAAGGCCAGTTACACACTGGACTCGTCGCGCGAGCGTGTCAGCCGCGTGGCGTGTCAGCCGCGTGGCGTGTCAGCCGCGTGGCGTGTCCGTTTATATTTCGGCTCCCATGTTAACAGGTTAGAGCTTACACACTGCCGGCCTGAGACGCGTGCCTGCTAGAAATAGAACCGACGCCTATTTTTCACGCGAGACGCGAGTGTGCTGGAAGTGTTTCCAGGCAAAACAGAATAGAAAAATATGTTTATACAGTACAGGCTAAAAATTTGGACACACCTTCTCATTCATTGCGTTTCCTTTTTATTTTCATGACTATTTACATTGTAGATTCTCACTGAAGGCATCAAAATTATAAATGAACACATATGGAATTATGTACTTAACAAAAAAGTGTGAAATAACTGAAAACATGTCTTATATTTTAGATTCTTCAAAGTAGCCACCCTTTGCTTTTTTATTAATAAGGGAAAAACTTCCACTAATGAACCCTGACAAAGCACACCTGTGAAGGTAAAACCATTTCAGGTGACTACCTCATGAAGCTCATTGAGAGAACACCAAGGGTTTGCAGAGTTATCAAAAAAGCAAAGGGGTGCTACTTTGAAGAATCTAAAATATAAGACATGTTTTCAGTTATTTCACACTTTTTTGTTAAATACATAATTCCATATGTGTTCATTCATAGTTTTGATGCTTTCAGTGAGAATCTACAATGTAAATAGTCATGAAAATAAAGAAACACATTGAATGAGAAGGTGTATCCAAACTTTTGGCCAATGACATATTGATGATTGAAAGCCTCTAGGTTTTGATATAAATCAAGATATATGAATGTAATTTTTTTAATCGATTTTCTAATATTGCACCTGTACATACAGAAATATTCTGTAGCCTATTTTGCCGTCAATACTGCCAAGGTTGTCTTTGCTGTAATCAAATCAGTATATATTAATGTTTAACATGGTATTTAATGTTATCAATGGGAAACATCCATGTGTCCAGATAAGGCTAGCAGCAGCAGCAGCACCGCGTCAGACACCTTTCTGGTGTGTAAAGACAGACAAAATCCATGCAGCTGACACGCAACAGAAACGCCACGCTGTCTTCTATCCTACATTTAAGAGTTTATGGAAAGAGAAAAAACTGAAGTTGATTGCTTCTTACAGTGCAGACGCTTTGCTGCTTGCTCTTGCCTCTGCTTGCATACTTCTGCTGATAATCTTGTTTTCCCTCTGAGAGAAACTATGAGCAATGGCTCTGGATACTTATAAATCACTGGACTATACATTTTGTTTTTTATAGGCACAGTAGGCTATTGCCATTTTTCTGCGTGAGCGTGGCCTACAAATAGCTCAAGCCTGTCAAAGTGACTGTAGCTAAAGCTAATTAGCAGCAAGATGCCTTCCTTCTCCATGGAGGACTACTACAAACTCCTTCAGAAGATTGCAGTTCTGGAAACCAAAATTTACCGGTTAGAAGTAAACGTGAAAAGTGAACAGATCTTGTGGAAATGACACCACTTTACCACTGAACCAAAACAATGGACAAAAGCATGCTAACACACGGCTAACTAGCACCAGCAAGACCACAAACAAACAGGAGAGCTGTGGAACGGATAATAAATCAACAAGTGGTAGTCCTCCCTGGAACTCTTTTGGTGCAAAAGCTAAGAGTAAATAATTTTCCTGGGAATTGGGAGGACGACTAACAGGCAGAGCACAGCGCCCTGAGATTTGTGATTTGACCGGCTGGCCTGCATTACCACCCAGGCAGAGCGCCTCTTCAACCCCTGTGATTAGTAGGACACAGCTGTGGACAACTGCAAAAGGGAAAAACCGCAACAAAATGCCTCCCCAACAACTGAGTGTGCAGGTGAAGAACAGATTTGCTCCTCTGCTGCAGGACCCTGGACATGACCTGGATTGCGTCTCACCGTCACACAGCAGGGTAAGGACTGAGAGCAATTCTAAAATTAAAAAACTACAGAAAAAGCTAACGACTTGGCCCCAAACTCTGATTGTGGGTGACTCTGCTGTACAAGATATCAAAAGCAGTAAAAACACCAAAATACTCTGTTATCCCAAAGACATGGTGTCTGACTTGGCACAAAGAATCACAGATATCGTAGCAGCACAACCAACTACTAAGAACATTATACTGCATACAGGGTCAAATGATGTTGTAAAGCAAGAGTCTGAATTGCTGAAACGTGAGTTTATGGATCTGCTGAACACAGTTAGCTCCATAAATGCGAAAGTGTTTATCAGTGGCCCTGTACCACCAGTCGGAAGAGGAGTTGAGAATTTCGGCAGACTGTTGGCACTGAACAGATGGCTTTCAACTGCATGTACCGACGATTCTCTGCAGTTCATTGACAATTTCAACATTTTCTGGGACCGCAGACATCTTTTTAAAGCAGACAGACTCTTGCTTAACAAGTCAGGAGTAAAGCTGTTCACCTCTAGCCTACTTTACTCTCTGCACCACCCATCTGCTCCCTTGGCCAAGGGCACAAGACAAGATACATCAACACAAACAAAACAAGAGGAAGACACAACAAAGTGCGGCAGTGATCCACCACAACCCCCACCTGAGCAAGGATTTGACCATGGGAGACTACAGAGCGGAGATGAGAAATCTCAACCCCCCTGTTCACCTATCCAACACTCCCCAAAACCCCTTACCAACCCCGACGAGAACTCATCGCCCTCCCCATTCCATAGGAGACCAAAGAGCGGAGATGAGAAATCTCAATCCCCATTCTACTCAAACTCCTTTAACAACCACAACGCCTTTGAGGACGTCTTTGAGGATGAGTCGCTCTCCCCTCTTTCCCCCATCCCCATGTTGGAGTTCACTGACCAGATGAAGCAGCTGGTGAATGCTGGAACCAAGTATGCCCCCCTTCCTTCTCCCATCGTTCGGCCCCGGCCAAAAGTAAAACGCCAGGCACCTCTGCCCCCTCAAGAGCGGCAGCTAACTCATTTTCCCCAAAGTGATAAGGATGCTTGTTTGCAAAATGCAGCAAGCATTAACTGATATGGGCCGGGTCCAGGCTGCATGCCTAGTAACACCCATGACTCTTTCCAAAACAAGCCTGGGCCCTGCGTATTAGGTTCTTCCACAATTTATGTTGTAATACGTAATAGAAAAAGAATAATGAATAAGCACTTAACGGCAAACTTTGCAAACTTAGCATCCATTCCTCGTCAGCCACAGTCAGTCACAAAAAATGAAAACACACTAACACTAGCCCTACTAAACGTCAGGTCCTTGGTAGGAAAATCATTTTTAATCAATGATTTTATTATTAAGCACAATCTTGATTTTATGTTTTTAACTGAAACCTGGTTGGACCATAATAACAGTGCTGCTGTTCTCATTGAGTCAGCCCCCCCTAACTTCAGTTGTATGAGTGAGAATAGAGTGAATAAGAAAGGAGGTGGAGTCGCCATTTTGTTTAATGACTCATTCCAATGTATGCAATTATCTTACGGACATTTTGCTTCTTTTGAATATGTGGCTCTTCAGCTAAGATCCTCCCCTCAAGCTCTACTTCTAAATATCTACAGGCCACCTAAATACTGTGCAAACTTCTTTGACGATTTTAATGAACTGCTGTCTATAATCTGTATTAACTTTGACCGTGTAATTATTGCTAGTGATTTTAACATTCATGTTGACAACCCCCAGGACCGAGGGACCAAAGAACTGTGTTGTGTTATTGAGAGCTATGGACTGACTCAGCATGTGACACAGCCCACGCACAATAAGGGGCACACTCTGGACTTGATTATCTCCAAGGGTCTGAACATTCTCAAGGTTGTGGTGACTGATGTTGCTCTCTCTGATCATTCCTGTGTTTTCTTTAACGGCACTATCTCTCTGCCCAAAAGTGTTCAAACTAAGTTAATCAGAAAACGGTATATCACTGAAAACACCAGTGAATCATTCATTCAGCTTTTCTCCTCTACACCCACCCTCACTGGGGTCTCAGTCACTGAGCTTGTAGATAACTTCAACTGTAAAATTACGAATGTTATTGATGCTATTGCTCCCACTAAGGTCAAAGCTGTCTCTGGTAAGAAAAGATCTCCATGGAGAAATTTTATAGGTGTGAGAACAGAAAAAAGAGTGTCGAAAAGCTGAACGTAGTTGGCAAAAATCTAATCTCCAGGTCCATTATAACATCTATAAAGAGAGACTTCGCATTTATAATTTGGAACTAAGGAATGCAAGGCGGTCCTTTTTCTCTGACATTATCGCCAGAAACAATAATAATTCACGTGCTTTGTTTGCTACTGTTGATAGATTAACTAACCCTCCAGTACCAATAGCATCTGAACTGTTGTCTACCAAGGCTTGCAATGACTTTGCCTCCTTCTTCACAGACAAAATTCAGAAAATTAGACAAACAGTCAGTGCTTCCATATCAAGTACAGGATATGTGTTGTCACAGTGTTCAAACAAAACAAAATCAAATATGACACAATTTCATGCGATCAGTCATAACAACCTGGAAGACATTATACAACATCTGAAAACCTCCTGTTGCCTTGATATTCTACCAACGGGTGTTTTCAAAAGTGTTTTGAATTGTTTGGCTTCTGATCTTCTAAATATTGTAAATACGTCTCTGCTCTCAGGTATCTTCCCACAGGCCCTGAAAACTGCAGTCATCAAGCCACTCCTAAAAAAGAACAATCTAGACACGTCACTAATGACCAACTATAGGCCAATATCAAACCTTCCTCTTTTAAGTAAAATCATAGAAAAAGTGGTTTTTCAACAACTCAACCTTTTCTTATCACTAAACAACAGTTTTGATGCCTTCCAGTCAGGTTTTCGACCACACCACAGCACTGAGACGGCTCTTGTCAAAGTCTTTAATGACATCCACTTAGGGCGTTTTCACACATACCTCGTTTGGTCCGGACTTTTTAGTTTGATCCGAACCAAAATTAAAGGTGTGAAACCTCCCCCGGACCACGGTCTGGATCAAAAGACCAAATTTTGGTCTGACAAAAAGAGGTGGTCTCGGTCCGGACCAAACTGAACCATGGTCCGGTTCGTTGATAGTCTGAAAGCATTTTTTGGATGGTTCGGACTTTCGGACCAAATACAGGAAGCTCTGGCAGGCTCTCCTTGTGTTACAATACCGGGGAAGCTCCTTTAAGGAACAGCTCGGTGCTTAGAGAGAGAGAGAGAGAGAGAGAGAGAGAGAGAGAGAGAGAGAGAGAGAGAGAGAGACGGTAAATGCACTCAGAGCAGACAGCTGTCGGCTATCAGAGCAGAGAATACATCAGCAGTTTATTTGTTAAGTGGTAGTAAATGTACAGTGTAAGTTTCAGTTTGTCTCTGAATAAATGATCCAGAAAGAAAGTTCCCGTGTCTTGCTTCTCAACATCACAACAAAACAAAAAGAGCCGCGGCACTAGGGGAGAGCAGCGGTCAGTTGAATAGCCTAAACTCGGACCCAGAGAGAGGATACGAGAGGACGGGGAAGCCCGTCAACAAACCAATCAGTTCTAAGTATCTGGAGACGCAGCTCACGTATGTGATGACGGCAGGACGTAGTTTTGTCACGTATAGATCTGTAGTGCGCTTGCAAAACTGCAGTGTGAAACCAAAACTTACCGGATCAAATGTATACAATGTAACAAAAACATGAACCTTGGTACGGACCTTGGTTTGGACTTTCATGTGTGAAAACGCCCTTAAACACAGATAGTGGCAAAATCTCAGTCTTAGTATTACTTGATCTCAGTGCTGCATTTGATACGGTAGACCATGACATATTACTTGACCGATTGGAAAACTGGGTTGGTCTTTCTGGCTCAGTACTAAAGTGGTTTGAATCCTATTTAAAGAATAGGGACTACTTTGTGTCTATAGGTAATTATACATCTAAGCATACAAACATGACGTGCGGAGTTCCCCAAGGCTCTGTTCTGGGGCCTCTTCTGTTCAACATCTACATGCTTCCACTGGCTCAGATTATGGAAACAACAAAATAAGTTACCATAGTTATGCGGATGACACACAAATTTACATAACCTTATCGCCAGGGAATTATAGCCCAATACAACAACTGAATATGTGCATTGAACAAATTAACGACTGGATGTGCCAGAACTTTTCTTAAATAAAATTGTTTTTGGAGCAAAAGAGGAACGATTAAAGGTCAGCACTCAGCTTCAAACGACAATGTTAAAAACAACAGACAAAGCCAGAAATCTTGGTGTAGTCATGGACCCTGAATTTTAAAAGTCACATTAAGACAATTACAAAATCAGCCTATTATCACCTTAAAAATATATCAAGGGTTAAAGGACTTATGTCTCAGCAGGATTTGGAAAAACTTGTCCATGCTTTTATCTTCAGTAGACTTGACTACTGTAACGGTGTCTTTACAGGTCTCCCTAAAAAATCAATCAGACAGCTGCAGCTGATTCAGAACGCTGCTGCTCGAGTCCTCACTAAAAACAAGAAAGTGGATCACATCACTCCAGTTCTGAAGTCTCTACACTGGCTTCCAGTGCCTCAAAGAATTGATTTAAAAATACTTTTGCTGGTTTACAAATCACTAAATGGTTTAGGGTCAAAATACATTTCTGATCTGCTACTACATTATGACCCACCCAGACCTCTCAGGTCGTCTGGGACAGGTCTACTTGTTGTCCCCAGAGTCAGAACTAAACAGGGGGAAGCAGCGTTCAGTTTTTATGCTCCACATATTTGGAACAAACTCCCAGAAAACTGCAGGTCCGCTACAACTCTCAGTTTTTTTAAATCCAGGCTAAAGCTAAGCTTTCTTTAAATACATTTTTTTAACTGCTCTTTCTTTAAAATTCTTATACTGCACTGTACAGTTTATTCTTGTCTTTTAATGATCTGAAATTTTTGTTAATTGTTTTAATGCTTTGACATTGTTTTTAATTGTTTTCTAACTGTTTTCTAACTGTTTTCTAACTGTTTTCTAACTGTTTTCTAACTGTTTTTAATGTTTCATGTTTCATGTAAAGCACTTTGAATTGCCTTGTTGCTGAAATGTGCTATATAAATAAAGCTGCCTTGCCTTGCCTTGCCTTGTCACTTCAACTTTGCACCTGGGGATGGACAGTTCATTGAGCTGAGGTGGACGTGGACACATTAATGTTAAAGCTGTAGTGTTTATCATTGCACATTAGCCTAACAGCTAGCAGAGTTTCCTTCTGCTTAGAACTTAATCCCAACAAAACGGCACAGTTGAATTTCAGCCTGCATGCACGTTTTTGTAGCCTAAACAGAGCGGCTTATATTGGAAATATTAGAGAGAGCAACAAGTTAGCGGACTGCTGAGTCGCCCTCTGTGCTCTTTGTCTGCTCAGCTGCTAAAACTGCTGTGCTGCGAAGCATCTGTCCTCCTCAGCAAACCTTTTTTTTTCTTTTTACTTTATTGACAATAGAGCTTTCTTTCACTGCAGTGGTTCCGGGCACTATTTTTTTTTCTTCCTTTCATTTTAAAAGGTTTTTTTTTTACTCAGTAACAGATCGGATTTGTAATGTAGCGAAATAGAATACTACTCAATACAGTAATGTGAGTAAATGTATATCTTTACTTTCCACTTCTGCTCTTAACCCCCTCCCCCTCTCTCCATCCCTAGTCACTTTAATCCCCCGCACTAACTTACATCCTGGACTTTCTCGTTTTTGTTTACTCTAATAATCCTGGTTGGAATTGGGCCACACTGCATGTTGAGTTAGTAACAGGCAGGTGTGTTGATAGGCAGGGTCCAGGTACACACACACAGAGCCAAACCACGGACAGGAAAACACAAGCGAGCGATGGCAACCAAGCACAACGACTGTTAACAGCCAGTGCTAATTTCTTGTCTGCTCCGAGCACATCCACCATCATGTACGCACAAGAAAAACACATTTTTGAGTTGACTTTCAGTTTTGATAATTAGGCATGCTATGACATGTTCATGAAAGGTTGTGTTTTTTAGGTTTAAGCTGTCCTGAAATGAGTAAGGAATGGAATAATTTCTCATGTTTTGTTTGTAGTGA